>NW_024412421.1:1443927-1488871 GCF_014898765.1 Herpailurus yagouaroundi
TTTTGCATTCTGGAGGAAACCCATTTGATTATTACATGTTATCTGTCTACATATTTCTGGATACAATTAACTAATGTTCTGTTGAGTTTTGCATCTATATTGGCCTGTAGTTTTATTTTCTTGTAATGTACTTGGTTTTAGTGTTAGGGAAATGTTGACCTTATTAAAGGAATTGTGAAGTATTCCTTTCTCTTCTTTTTTTCTTTTTAACATTTGGTTTGCTTATAACACTACTCCTCCATATATCCTGACTCCCAAGTGAGTTTTAAACCTCATGCTGTATCAATTTATAGATACTCAGCCTAACAGTCTTTAGGGACAGCGTGGAATAGTGCCTGGCACAGTATTGCTGTTGATAACTGTTTAGTGAATTTAACTGAGTACTGTAGTCAGGGGATTCTTATCTTGCATGAACTCACAAGGAGGCAATGGGTGAATCAATTTTCCTCTGTCTCATGGTCCAGAAGGTGATTTAGACTTTATAATTACTTACAAAATATTTACAAATTCACTAAAATACTTTGTTTCAATACACAGTATTTATTAAGGAGACATATTAACATGCATAGATACACAAAGTAAACCACTTATACACATGCCATTCCCAGTGAATTGTAAAGAAAAAAATAACACAAAGAACAAAATTAAATTTTGGGGGGTAAGTTTTTGTGTTTTATAGGCATCATATGTCCATTTGCACATTAGACAATCATTAGCACTGACATATAAACTTTTCCCAGTCTTAGGTTTAAATCTTAGGGTAACTTTTTGGTGAGGTGAAGTTCACAAAAATTTGCACTGAAGTGTGAGCGTAAATTAGAGAATGCTTTTGAGAATAAAAATGTGGCTGAAGATTTGCATTCTCAGATGCTATCTACAGCAGTTTACTTTCAAGAAATCAAATACTCTTCATTATCACATGATTAGGATCAGTGTTCAAAAGAAAATTTTTAGTGCACGTTAATTCTTGGAGGGTACTATCATTTGTAGTTAATACGAGCAAGTAATAAATTGTTATATAAGATGTCAACCACCCTAAGAATTTAGGCTTTCCAAAGAATATGATTTCTTCATGCCTGAAAATAAAATTCTATTGAGTCTATATATTTTGATAATTAGTTGTAGAAGTCTGTAAAAAGCAAATCTAAAAATAGTAACAATGACAACTACCACTTAATTGAGCACTAACTCTGTGCTAGGCACCAAGCTAAGCACTTCACATACATCATCCCATTTGATGTTTACAAACTCAAGTAAGTAGTATTCTTGGCCCCATTTGTAAACAAGAAAACTGAGGCTCACAGATTAAGCAATTAGCCAAATTCAATCACCTTGTGACTGGTGAAACTGGAAATTTAAGGCAAGCCTGTTGGACTGCAATTCCAAAGCCAGAGTACCCAATCACTACCCTGTGTGCCCTCAGTGAGTGATTCCTGGCCCACTGTGGCGAAGGTGAAATAACTTTATCTGTGATACATTCACAAAAGTATAATTTGCAGTTAGAAGAAAAAGCAAGACCAATTCGAGTGGAACACAAAAATCCCTGCTCATTTATTTTTATTTATACATGTCTTTTTCCATCATCATTATTCTAATAAGATTATAAATACATAAACACCTGAGTACATGCAACACATTCCACAAAGGAACAAAAACATACAGCACATTTAAATAACCCAAATCTTTGTATACAAAGTGCTTTAAAAAAAGACCTTGTGACACATTCAGACCATATTTATTTGAATACTTTTCAATAATTACCAAAGGATACATCATTTATAAATAATATTCAAAATCCCCTATTTTCTTCTATCAGCCAAATTTAGTATTTCAATTAATCAAGTGAATAGCTGTTCCATTACATAATATTAAAGGCAAGTCACATAGCATCAAAATGAAACCGATGGGCTTCTTGTCGTTTTTCTCTATCATCTGCTTTCTGAAAAAGAATTTTAGACTAGGTTATAAATGATAGGAAAATGTCAATAAAAGCCATTTCTGAAATGTTAATTAAAAAAATCTTAAACCTCTAAGCCAGTAGTAGGTAAACGATGTGATTTTATTATGTAATAATGTTATGAAATTTTTGTAGTTTACAGTAGCTATTTTATAATTAAGAACCCACTAACTGAATTGAAAAACCAACAAGAATGGGCTAAATGGGTAAGGAGCACTAAGGAATCTACTCCTGAAATCATTGTTGCACTATATGTTAACTAATTTGGATGTAAATTTTTAAAAGTAAAAAATACAATTAAAAAAACAAACAAAGTACTGTCCAGGGGGAAGATAGATTTTCTTTTAAAGGGATAATAAACTCAAGAAAATAAAACAAAACAAACAAACAAAAACTAAAAAAGAAACAAAAAAAACCCAACAAGAAATGTTCCTTTTCCTTAAATACTGAGTTGGTTATCATTTATTATTTATTTGAAAGTAGTAGTAAACATTTAATTCTACAAGGATGGAATTAACTATTTTCCCCATTCTTTCTTATTTTATTTTTTAATAAAGTTTATTTATTTTGAGAGAGACAGAGACAGTGCCAGCGGGGTAGGGGCAGAGAAAGGGAAAGAGAGGGAATCCCAAACAGGCTCTACACTATCAGTGCAGAGCCTGATGTGGGGCTTGAACTTATCAACTGTGAGATCATGACCTGAGCCAAAGCCAAGAGTTGGAAGCTTAACCAACTGAACCACCCAGGCACCCCAACTATTTTTCCCATTCTTAACACTATAAGCAAATCTAAGCAAAGTATATTAATTATTTTTGCATTAACCTATTGATTTAGCATATATTCATTGACCTTCCACTCCCAGCAAAGTACTGTGCTTGGTATTTTGAGGGATTAGAAAAATCCTCAGTTTTGTATCTTGTTCTCAAGGAACTTAAAGCCTAGAGAGAAAAAAGCAAACCATATTGAATTAACTGTATTTCAGGAAAAAAAAGTGAAAAATGTCACTAATATTCTGGGAGAGAGATTACTTCTAGGTTGGAGTGAGGAAAGGGAAAGCTTTGAAAAGATAGTAGTCATGGAAATGAGGGGGAGGGGCATTCATTCCAAACTGGGCATGAAATAGGTATAATCATGCCAAGTGGGGCAGAAGCATGGAATACTTGAAAGCAACTGGTAACAAATAAGGTTGGAAAGGTATATGGTGGAGTCCTATGGAAGTTCTAAGAATGATAGGCTAAGGAGTTTACAGATTTTAGGCAGAGATTTTTGAACAGAGGAGTGACATGATTAAGGCTAAACTTGATGATGAATAATATGGCAGCAGTGCAATCAATGAAGTGGAAAGGGAAAGAATGAACTCCGGGAGACCAGGCAGGACCTAACAAGGAGCTGAACCTAAAGCCCCTGGGAGTAAGAATGCAGATGTGGGGTCAGCTGCAGGGATTGCTATGGAATCAGAATCAGTGGGGCAACTGATCAAATTTTATACTTAAGTAGGAAAGAAGACAGACAAAGCTTTACAATATTGTTTGTTTTTTAAGTTTATTCCTTTTGAGACAGAGAAAGTGTACAAACAGAGAAGGGCCAGAGAGAGAGAGGGAGAGAGAATCCTAAGCAGGCTCCACATCCAGCACAGAGCCCTCCACTGGGGCTTGATCCCACAAACTGTGAGATCATGACCTGAGTTGAAATCCAGAGTCAAAGGGCTTAACCAACTGAGCCACCCAGGTGCCCCTACAATACTGGTTTTATGGTGCTTGTAAGTGATCTAGGTAGAGATGTCATGGAGACGGCTAGAAATGGGGGAAGAGACCTTTAGGGAGAGATGAGTGTTAGGGGTATTTGAAGTAATAGTGTGAAGTTATGCCTTTGGATAAAATTGGCAGGAAAACTGTACAAAGAAGACACCCTAAGGCAGACACTATGGTAAGGAAATGGTAGAAGGGAGCACCCAGCATAGGTGAAAGAGAAGTGGTCAGAAAGGTAGAAGAACCACAGTACCGGAGTGGAGTATATATATATGGTTAAATCCACATCTGTATTTAAAACTTCAATTTTCAGTCACTGAATCATTATTATTATAAGTCCACAATGTTTATCCTGTAATCAGATGATCTGAGGAATTAATGAAATTAATTTCCCTTCCTTTATAGGTCTAGAGCTATTTAATACTTCAGACTGTGTTCTGATACTTCTGGGAAAAAAAATATGTAGGATCGCCCTTTATTTTACTTCTTAAGTTGCAATCTTAAAATTAACTCAATATGTAAGTTTCTGTTATGATTTTTGATGGAAAGGAGTAATTTTTGGGGAGAGACAAACCTATGAAAATTTATCAGAACAGTTAAATTTTTCTCTTTTTCATAAGTTAAAACAGCTAAAACACATGGTACATTTAGTTAATAAAAAATAATTATAATGGGCATGACAATCCAAAGAGAGTAGTTACAAAAAAAAAAAAAACAGTTGTATGACACAAAGAAGACTTTTTTGGGGAACATTGTTGGAACCTGCTAGTTATATACCTTAATATATATTCCTATTAACACATGTATTTAATTCATATTCACATTTTCATAGAAATTGGTTTTTCAATTTATATCTTAACTGCTAGTAAATTTATGTGACAGCCTCTTCTTTCCTCCTCATAAACACTGTATAAAGAAAAACTATGTTTTTGGAGTGTTGTTTTTAATTATTTAGGAGTTATACTAAAGAATAGAAATATGTTTAGTGCAAAGAATACTTTACAAATAGAAAAGATGTTTATCATTTTAGTTGTTACTTCCCACCCAAACCTTGAGAAAATCATTTAACTTGTCTGTGTTTCAATTCTTTATATAGAGATAGCTGTTATTCCTGGAAAAAAGGGTTCATGGCTCGAAGTAGATCATAAACATAGGCTTGTTAAAAAAAATTATTTTTCAGGACTTTATGAAATTGTTTCTAATTAAGTTTTTCTATATTTCTGGTAATTTTTGGGTGATCATTTTATTACTATTATACAGCATTGAAGTTTTAAAATAATTTTCTGTGATTTGTATGAATTGTTAAGAGACATTTGTAAGTTGAGAGGATGAAAGAAATTATCAGTAAGATGACATTATGGACAGAATGTGAAAAATCAGAAAATCTTAGTTACTTGAAAAAGTTTAAAATATAATGTTTTTAGAGAGCAATGTATTACTATTCTAAGTTAACAAAAGTTAATGTTTCATTTAAATGAACAAACCTTTTCCTGCCAATGTAAAATGCCAATTATTGCCAAGATGAAAACACAGACACCGATGAGAGCTATAGCAGTAAGTAGGACGATGTTACTTGGTGTAAGGTACAGCTTGGCACTCCAGCTGTAGATAAAACAGAATCATTAAAATTACACATTTAAATGAAAAATCATAAAATTCTACTGAGACCCAAAAGCAAATAGCTATTAATTAATGAAACAGTTGATTCATCAATTAATTCATTCTCCCAACTATCCACTCACTATAAATAAAACAACAGCACTTAAATTTAGATAGGGCTAAGAATACTAATGATCCTACAGAGTTCAGATTTCACTCAGAGAACTGAAACAGAATAGAATTTTTGATGAGATGCTTCATTATTTTTCTTTGATCCTGTGAGAATTATTCTTAAGTGAACTTATTAAGGGTACTTAGGACAATCTTAGAGATTGTTTTTATGTCTTGATTTACTTGCTGAATTTGCAAACTTGAACTTCAAGACTACATAATTTTGATATCATGTCACCTTATTTTCTGATCCTTGTTCATATATGTACTATGGCCAACTAAAACAGCCATATAACTAAGTGGGTATAGATGGCTTGTGTAAAAACACTTCTACCATTTCTGAGCCATGTTGGAGGGTTTACATTACCACAATGACATTGAGACTTCTTACAAAATCACTTTTAGTCCCTCAGTGTTAATGACAATATACAGACTTTAGCATAAATAGAACTAGCTCTTTCCCTACTACGTAATATGGCACTTGCAAACCTTGAAAAGCTTAAGCTCTATATCACCAACACTGCAGGTGGTTATATACAAAGAATTTTATTCTCCCTGAAAATAGATGATGGATATATTTTCATTTTAAAGTCACCTACTATTATTGTATTACTGTCACTTTCTCCCTTTAGGTCTGTTAATGGTTGCTTTATATATTTAGGTTTTCCTATGCTGGGTGCGTAAATATTTACAATTATTATATCCTCTGGGTTTTTTTTTTTGACTCTTGTGTTATTATGTAATGCCCTTCTTTGTCTTTTATTAAAGTCTTTATTTTAAAATATTTTGTCTGATATATATATATGTATATATCATATATGTATATATAAACATATATATGTACATATATACATATATATATCATATATATATGTGTATATATATATATATATATATAGCTACCCAGCTTCTTTTTGTTTCCATTTGCATGAAACATCTTTTTTCCTTCCTTTGACTTTCAGTATGTGTGACTTTACATCTGAGGGGAGTCTCTTATAGGAAGCATATACATGGATTTTTAAAAAATATATTTAGCCTATTTTTATTTAAAAAGTTTAATAAAAGTAAGATCATTCCGATGAATAGCAATTAGTAATTGACTTATTTTGGGATAATTAAAATTTATTGATCTGTAAGTTAGCCTCTAGTCAATAAATCTCAAAATACACCTCAAACTAAAATCAATTACGTTTTTATTATGTACATAAATTTGAAAAGAACATTTCTTCAGAAAGAGCAAGAGAAACATGAAAAATGTTGAGATTATAAAAGAAAACTGTAACAGAATTTTCCAAAATTCAAAAGTAAGAAAACCAAGAAAATGAATACTGTTAGTTGAGGTTAGTTATTCTCAGTACCTTACTTCATACTTAAAAAAAAAGTTCTTTCATGAGATTTTTTTGGTAGTTCTTTTAAAATAAACAACAAAAAAATGAAAAGGACGTAAGAAAAAAATCTTGGTAAGAAAAAATATGGACAAAAGGCCAATGTTTAGTTTCTTACTCAGAAGCAATCAGTTCTTACCAATTTCCTGCATATCCTTCCAGAGATATTCTATACATACAGAGACATATATGCACAAATATCTTCTTCAAATCACAAATGGTTGCTTATTGTACATACTCTAAATGCATTTCCCTTTTATTATCTTTTGCTTACCACTCTATTTTAAGAGATTGTTCTGTGTCACGATATTAGACCATATAGAAGTACCAAAATTTATATAGTTTCCTATGCATAGTGCAGATTTTTTAGTTTTGTTATAAATTTCATGTATAAAAAAGTAACAAACACATAATATAGACTCATTAAAAAATATCTGAACTCAGACTATAACTGTTTCTAGAGATGTTCTCTCTTTTTAAAAAGATTTTATTTTTAAGTAATCTCTACACCCAACATGGGGCTTGACCCACAACCCCAAAATCCAGTCATGTGGTCCACTGACGGAGCTAGCCAAGTGCCCCTCTACTGATGTTATCTTATTTCATGCCTAATGTTGTGATAAAGTTGTTTTCTTAAGTAGTTTGCTTCTAAAGCCCTTAAATCTACCATAAAATATATCCTGTAGTGAGCTGGTAAAGTGGCTCTCTGGGGTGGGGAAAAAAGACCTTATTGGCAGTTGCCAATTTTCATGTTGTAAATACTCCCATCATAGCTGATTTTAATGTTACCTCACTGAACAGAGTGGGAAAAAGACACATACCATCAGCTCATGAGATGGCATGAGCTGGTTCTAGCAAGCCATTGAATATATTCCATTGAAAAATTTAATAAAGAACAATACAGCCTGGATTTTGAGAAGAAATGTAACAAAACAGCATCCTGCTGGTTACATATTCATAGATAAATTACACCCTTCCTCTTTGGCTATTTTCCATAACTGATATCAGACTAACTTTAAGGACAACTTGTATTCCTTCCAATGAAACAAGTGTTAGTGAATACTTTCATTACCTACTTTTTAAAAATGATGGAATGAATCTAGTACTTTAAAGAAAAATGAACAAAGATAAGGAGTTAGATTTAAATGCTATTATTACAGGAGGAATATATTCTGCTAAAGATAAAAAACATCTACCTTTCACTGAAAATTTACTCTATGCTGGGCACTGTCTTAAACATACTTCATCTTCATCTTTTTAAGGCAGGTGTTCTACTTCCCACTTCACAAATGCAGAAATTGACCATCAGCAGTGGGTCTTAGTTTCTAGCTTAGGTCTGTTTGACTCCAAAATGTGTGCCTAACCACTGTGGGATATATACCACTTCTCTAAGCATTTATTAAAAAGATCAATGCTTATTGAAAAATTCAGCACTCTGAAATTTTAGAATTTATAGCTAGTGAACTGAAGATCAGTTTATTTAATCAGAATATGTATAAATCCCTAATTAGTTAACCTGCTGTTTTTCTAATAGGGCTTAATTTGTTTTCCATAAAAAAAGTCAGGGACCTTTTGTGTAGGAATGTTTAGTCATTTAAGGTTTGCTGTAAGCAAATTAAATGATGGCACTCATGGGAACACAGCAGGAATAGAGACAGAGTTTTTAAAAGATGTAACTGTTTCTATGATTCTGAATTGACAGTATTTTTACCAAAATCAGTTCAAGCAAGGGCATTACCTTCGAGGAACATTGTGAGGATATGGAATGACAATTAGCTGGGAATTTGGAATGATTGCAGTCCACTCTTGTTTTCGTATAGACTGGAAAAAGAATGTTAAGAACATTTAACATCTAGTATACTTTAAAAACAATTAGATTAAATCGAAGGTGGTGGCATAGGAGGACACTGGGCTCACCTCGTCCTGCTGATCACTTCGATTCCACCCACATCTGCCTAAATAACCCAGAAAACTGCCAGAAGACTAGTCGAACGGACTCTCCAGAGCAGAGCGTAGACAAGAGGCCCATGGAGGAGGGTAGGAAGGGCAGAGAGGCAGTGCGTGCTACACGGACTGGTAGGAGGGAGCTGGGGCGGTGGAGGGGCAGCCCACCTGGCAAGGCAGAGCCCCCGAAGTCTGGCTTGCAAAAGCAGAGGGGCCGGACCCTATGAGTTCTGACAGCCAGTGGGACTTACCATCTGGAATGTTAAAAGTCAACAGCTCTGCTCTCAGAGAGCGGGGAGGGTGAGAGGACACTGGGAGGGAGAGTTGTTGAGCCCCAGAACACAGAGCTCAGCTTGGCAGGAGAACAAAGGCGCTGGGAAGTGCCATTTCCCTCTCCCATCTCCCAGCTGAAATTCCAAAGGGAACTAGTTCCCCTCACCAAACTTGCTTGCACTGTGCAAATGCCCAACGCTGTTCTTCTGTGGATCCATGCCTCTGACGGGCCTGCCTCCCTCCCCGTGCTGCAGGGTTTCTCCCACAGGGGACCACCCATGGCAAACCTAGCTAAGCCTGCCCCTCCCACCCCTGTGCACCTTGCAGATCCACCCCGGCTAATATGCCCTTGGCCATATCCCATTGAAGCAGCAGCACAAGCCTGACAGTGTGCAAGTAGCCCAGACAGGGGACACACCACTCCACAGTGAGTCCTGCCCTTGGAAGAAGGGAAGATAAGGTACACACCAGTATGACTGTGGCCCCAGCGGTGGGCTGGGGACAGACATCGGGTCTGACTGCGGCCTCACCCACCACACAAGTCACTCCTGATAGCACAAGAAGTGGCCTACAGTTTGGAGTTACCACAGTGACTACCCAAAATAACAAAACGGAAGAACTCTCCTCAAAAGAAGCTCCAGGAAGTAGCGACAGCTAATGAATTAATCAAAACCGATTTAAACAATATAATGGAATAAGAATTTATAATAATGGTCATAAAATTAATCACTGGGCTTGAAGAAAGCACAGAGGCCATCAGAGAATCTATTGCAACAGAGATGAATTAAAAAATGCTATAAATGAGGTGAAAAATAAATGGAGGCGGCCATAGCACAGATTGAAGAGGCAGAGGAGAGAATAGGTGAATTAGAAGATAAAATTATGGAAAAAGAGGAAGCTGAGAAAAAGAGAGATAAAAAAATCCAGGAGTATGAGGGGAGAATTAGAGAACTAAGTGATGCAATGAAACGGAACAATATCCATATCATGGGAATTCCAGAAGGAAGAAGGAGAAAAAGGGGCTGAAGGTGTACTTGAATAAATCATAGCTGAGACCTTCTCTAATCTGGGGAAGGAAAAAGGCATTGAAATCCAAGGGGCACAGAGAACCCCCTTCAGACGTAACTTGAATCGATCATCTGCACGACATATCAGAGTGAAACTGGCAAAATATAAGGATAAAGAGAAAATTCTGAAAGCAGCTAGGGATAAACAGGCTCTAACTTACAAAGGTAGACACATAATAGTAGTAGCAGACCTATCTACTGAAACTTGGCAGGCCAGAAAGGAATGGCAGGAAATCTTCAATATGATGAACAGAAAAAAAAAAAAAAAAAGCAGCCAAGAATCCTTTATCCAGCAAGCCTGTCATTCAGAATAGAAGGAGAGATAAAGATTTCCCCAAACAAACAAAAACTGAAGGAATTCATCACCACTAAACCAGCCCCACAAGAGATCCTAAGGGGGATTCTGTGAGTGAAATGTTACAAGGACCACAAAGGACCAGAGACATCACTACAAGCATGAAACCTACAGACATCACAATGACTCTAAACCCATATCTTTCTATAGTAAAACTGAATGTAAATGGACTGAATGCTCCAACCAAAAGATATAGGGTGTCAGAATGGATAAAAAAAACAAGACCCATCTATTTGCTGTCGATAAGAGATTCATTTTAGACCTGAGGACACCTTCAGATTGAAAGTGAGGGGATGGAGAACTATCTATCATGCTAGTGGAAGTCAAAAGAAAGTTGGAGTAGCCATACTTATATCAGACAAACTAGACTTTAAATTAAAAGTTGTAACAAAAGATGAAGAAGGACATTTTATAATAATCACAGGGTCTATCCATCAGGAAGAACTAACAATTGTACATCTATGTTCCGAATAAGGAGGCCCCAAATGTGTAAAACAATTAATCACAAACATGAGCAACCTTATTGATAAGAATGTGGTAACTGCAGGGGACTTTAATACCCCACTTACAGCAATGGATAGATCATCTAGACACAGGATCAATAAAGAAACAAGGGCCCTGAATGATACATTGGATCAGATGGACTTGACAGATATATCTAGAACTCTGCATCCCAAAGCAACAGAATATACTTTCTTCTTGAGTGCACATGGAACATTCTCCAAGATAGATCACATACGGGGTCACAAAACAGCCCTTCATAAGTATACAAGAATTGAGATCATACCATGCACACTTTCAGACCACGATGCTATGAAGCTTGAAATCAACCACAGGAAAAAGTCTGGAAAACCTCCAAAAGCATGGAGGTTAAAGAACACCCTACTAAAGAATGAATGGGTCAACCAGGCAATTAGAGAAGAAATTAAAAAATATATGGAAACCAACGAAAATGAAAATACAACAATCCAAATGCTTTGGGATGCAGCGAAGGCAGTCCCGAGAGGAAAATACATTGCAATCCAGCCCTATCTCAAGAAACAAGAAAAATCCCAAATAGAAAATCTAACAGCACACCTAAAGGAAATAGAAGCAGAACAGCAAAGGCAGCCTAAATCAGCAGAAGAAGAGAAATAATAAAGATCAGAGCAGAAATAAACAATATAGAATCTAAAAAAACTGTAGAGCAGATCAAGGAAACCAAGAGTTGGCTTTTTGAAAAAATAAACAAAATTGATAAACCTCTAGGCAGGCTTCTCAAAAGGGGAGATGACCCAAATTGATAAAATCACGAATGAAAATGGAATTATTACAACCAATCCCTCAGAAATACAAGCAATTATCAGGGAATACTATGAAAAATTATATGCCAACAAACTGGACAACCTGGAAGAAATGGACAAATTCCTAAGCACCCACACACTTCCAAAACTCAAACAGGAAGAAATAGAAAACTTGAACAGACCCATAACCAGTGAAGAAATGGAATCAGTTATCAAAACTCTCCCAACAAAGAAGAGTCCAGGACCAGATGGCTTCCCTGGGAAATTCTAACAGACATTTAAAGCAGAGATAATACCTATCCTTCTCAAGCTGTTCCAAAAAATGGAAAGGGAAGAAAACTTCCAGACTCACTCCATGAAGCCAGCATTGCTTTGATTCCCAAACCAGACAGAGACTCAGCAAAAAAGAGAACTACAGGCCAATATCCCTGATGAATATGGATGCAAAATTTCTCAATAAGATACTAGCAAATCGAATTCAACAGCATATAAAAAGAATTATTCACCATGATCAAGTGGGATTCATTCCTGGGATGCAGGGCTGGTTCAACATTCACAAATCAATCAATGTGATACATCACATTAATAAAAGAAAAGATAAGAACCATATGATCCTGTCAATCGATGCAGAAAAAGCATTTGACAAAATTCAGCATCCTTTCTTAATAAAAACCCTCGAGAAAGTCGGGATAGAAGGAACATACTTAAACATCATAAAGCCATTTATGAAAGCCCACAGCTTAAATCATCCTCCATGGGGAAAAACTGAGAGCTTTCTCCCTGAGATCAGGAACACAACAGGGATGTCCACTCTCACCGCTGTTGTTTCACATAGTGTTGGAAGTGCTAGCATCAGCAATCAGCAAAAGGAAATCAAAGGCATCAAAATTGGCAAAGATGAAGTCAAGCTTTCACGTTTTGGAGATGACATGATACTATATATGGAAAACCCAACAGACTCCACCGAAAGTCTGCTAGAAGTGATACATGAATTCAGCAAAGTCGCAGGATACAAAATTAATGTACAGAAATCAGTTGCATTCCTTTACACTAACAACGAAGCAACAGAAAGACAAAGAAACCGATCCCATTTACAACTGAACTAAGAATCACAAAGATCTGTATGCTGAAAACTATAGAAAGCTTATGAAGGAAATCGAAGAAGATACAATGAAATGGAAAAATATTCCATGCTCATGGATTAGAAGAATAAATATTGTTTGAATGTCAATATTACCCAAAGCAATCTACACATTCAATGCAATCCCAATCAACATTGCACCAGCATTCTTATCGAAGCTAGAACAAGCAATCCTAAAATTTGTATGGAACCACAAAAGACCCTGAATAGCCAAAGTAATATTGAAAAAGACCAAAGTGGGAGGCATCCCAATCCCAGACTTTAGACTCTACTACAAAGCTGTAATCATCAAGGCAGCATGGTATTGGCACAAAAACAGACACATAGACATATGGAATAGAATAGAGACTCCAGAATTTGGCCCACAAAAGTATGGCCAAGTAATATTTGACAAAGCAGGAAAGAGTATCCAATGGAAAAAAGACAGTCTCTTTAACAAATGGTGCTGGGAGAAGTGGACAGCAACATGCAGTAGAATTAAACTAGACCACTTTCTTACACCATTCACAAAAATAAACTCAAAATGGATGAAGGACCTGAATGTGAGACAGGAAACCATCAAAACCCTAGAGGAGAAAGCAGGAAAAAAAACCTCTCTGACCTCAGCCGTAGCAGTTTCTTACTTGACACATCTCCAAAGGCAAGGGAATTAAAAGCAAAAATGAACTATTGGGACCTCATGAGATAAAAGGCTTTTGCACCGCAAAGGAAACAATCAACAAAATTAAAAGGCAACCAACGGAATGGGAAAAGATATTTGCAAATGACATATCGGACAAAGGGTTAGTATCCAAAGTCTATAAAGAACTCACCAAACTCCTCACCCAAAAAACAAATAATCCAGTGAAGAAATGGGCAGAAGACATGAATAGACACTTCTCTAAAGAAGACATCCAGATGGCCAACAGACACATGAAAAGATGCTCAATGTTGCTCCTCATCAGGGAAGTACAAATCAAAACCACACTCAGATACCACCTCACGCCAGTCAGAGTGGCTAAAATGAACCAATAAGGAGACTATAGATGCTGGCGAGGATGTGGAGAAATGGGAACCCTCTTGCACTGTTGGTGGGAATGCAAACTGGTGCAGCTGCTCTGGAAAAGTGTGGAGGTTCCTCAAAAAATTAAAAATAGATGTACCCTATGACCCAGCAATAGCACTGCTAGGGATTTACCCAAGGGATACAGGAGTGCTGATGCAGAGGTGCACTTGTACCCCAATGTTTATAGCAGCACTTTCAGCAATAGCCAAATTATGGAAAGAGCCTAAATGTCCATCAACTGATTAATGGATAAAGAAATGTTAGTTTATATATGCAATGGAATACTATTTGGCAATGAGAAAGAATGAAATATGGCCTTTTGTACAATGTGGATGCAACTGGAAAGTGTTATGTTAAGTGAAATAAGTCATACAGAGAAAGCAGATACCATATATTTTCACTCTTATGTGGATCCTGAGAAACTTACCAGAAGCCCATGGGGGAGGGGAAGGGAAAAAAAAAAGTTAGAGAGGTAGGGAGCCAAACCATAAGAGACTTTTAAAAATAGAGGGGCGCCTGGGTGGCGCAGTCGGTTAAGCGTCCGACTTCAGCCAGGTCACGATCTCACGGTCCGTGAGTTCGAGCCCCGCGTCGGGCTCTGGGCTGATGGCTCAGAGCCTGGAGCCTGTTTCCGATTCTGTGTCTCCCTCTCTCTCTGCCCCTCCCCCGTTCATGCTCTGTCTCTCTCTGTCCCAAAAATAAATAAACGTTGAAAAAAAAAATTAAAAAAAAAAATAAAAATAGAATAAACTGAGGGTTGATGGGGGGTGGAAGGGAGGGGAAAGTGAGTGATGGGCATTGGGGGGCACCTGTTGGGATGAGCACTGGCTACTGTATGGAAACCAATTTGACAATAAATTTCATATTAAAAAAAACCAAAAACCAAAAAAACCCCAATTATTATTATAAATAAATAAGGAAAAAGCTTAAGTACTCCTTGATTAATTGAAATCCTATGTATGGATTAAGCTAAATTGATATATAATAAGCACCAAATAGGGCTCCTGTGCCCTGGTGGCAATTTTTTTTTTATCTTTTGAAGGATTATATTTCTGTCTCCCAGATTTATTAATTCAACAAATACTTATTCAACAGTGTAGCAGGCATTGTTCAAAGTGCTATGTACAAATGCTGCTTGAAGCTAAAATTCGAGTGGAGGTGGAGTATGACAAACAAAATAAAATACATATTATGTTAGATATTCAAAATGAAGAAAAAAAGGAGAAAAGAGGGATAGGAGGTCATGAGGTTTATGAGAGAGGTGCTAGAAAACTATATCTTCAAATTATGACGTGTTCTATGTAAGGCAAGTTTAGATAGATCACTATTTCTTTTTCTTAAGTCATTATGTCTATTTTTCTACATCTCTTTAAAGAGATTAAAAAAGTTTGAAGTATTTGAATTCAAATATTCAAATTGTTGAATTCAAATACTAAATAGTGAATGTTAAAACACAGATTCATTGTAAACAAAATAAATTTTTACTCACCTTCTCTCCAGATGGACGGGGAATGCCAACATAAAGATGATCAAGAAAATTTGCACTTCGACCTAAACCAAGTACATTGTATGGTAGTTGGAGAGCTAAATGTGCTGACTGGCTGAGTTGTCCAGCTACATTTATTAAAAAAAAAAAAAGGCATCTTTGTAAACATTGCTCTTATCAAACATTAAAATGATAAAAATGTTAACAATTTAGGTGCCAGAACTTAATTCTTTAAGGATAAAAATGTGAAATGAAATGTCTCGATTATTAACATTAATGACTCACTTTTCAAAGAAAGCAGGTTTATTGAGATATAATTCACATACCATAAACATCACCAACTTAAAATGTGTAGTGTTTTTGAGTATATGAAAAACGTTGTTGAACTATAACCACAAATTTTAGAACATTTTCATCACCCAAAAAGAATCCCATACCCATTAGAAGTTACTCCTATTTCTAACCTTTACTCTTTCAGCTATGGGTAATCACTTATCAGTTTCTCTATAGATTTGCCTCCTCTAGAGATTCATATAAATACAATCATACAATGTGTGGTCTTTTTATGAATAATGCTGCTGTGTGAACATTCACATACAAGTCTTTGTGTCAACTTGTTTTCCAAAATGGCCACAGCATTCTATATTCTGTATTCCCACCAATAATGTATGAAGGTTCCAAGTTTTCCACATCCTTGCTAATGCTTCCTCTGTCTTTTTGATCATAGCCATCCCAGTGGTTGTGAAGTGGTATTTCTCATTGTGGCTTTTTTTGCATTTACCTAATGCCTAATGATGCTGAGGTGCTTTTCAAGTGTTATTGGCTATTTATGTAGCTTCCTTTTCTGTTAAGGTTGGTAATAGTATCCTCTTTCATTATGGATTTTGGCAATTTAAGTCTTCTCTTTTTTTTTTTTTTTTGTCAGTCTAGCTAAAGGTTTGTAAATTTTGTTAATCTTAAAAAAATCTTTTAATTGGTTTTCTTTATGTTTTTCTTCCCTTCTTATTTTCTTTCATTTCTTGGCTTCTGCTTGCTTTGGGCTTAGTTTTCTTTTCCTTGGCTAATTCCTTCCTTCCTTCCTTCCTTCCTTCCTTCCTTCCTTCCTTCCTTCCTTCCTTCCTTCCTTCCTTCCAGTTTATTTATTTATTTTGAGAGAGAGAGAGAGAGCGAGCGCACAAGCAGGGGAGGAGCAGAGAGAGAGAGAGCCCCAAGCAGGCTCTGCACCACCAGCACAGAGCCTCATGTGGGGCTCAAACTCATGAACTGTGTGAGGTCATGACCTGAGCTGAAACCAAAAGTCAGATGCGTAACAGACTGAGCCACCCCAGGTGCCCCAGGTAGTTTCTTAAGGTGGTTATCAGTTTCAGATTTTTCCTATTCCTTAATATAGGCACTTACATCAATAAATTTTCCTCTACGAACTGGTTTAGCTGCAGCCTATATATTTTGGTATGTTGTGTTTTTGTTTTCATGCACCTAAGTATTTTCTAGTTTCCCTTGTGATTTATTTGACCTATTGTTTTTTTAGGAGTCTGTTGTTTAATTTCCACATATTTGTGAATTTTAAAATTATTATTGATTTCTAATAGCATCCTATTGTAGTTAGGGAACATACCTAGGATGATTTCAATTCTTTTAAATTTATTGAGGCTTGTTTTATGACCTAGCATATGGTCAGTCTATTTTGGAGAATGTTCCATGTGTGTTTGGGAAGAATGCATATTCTGCTGTTGTTGGGTGGAGTGTTCTGTACAGTTCTGTTAGGTTTTGTTGGTTTGTAGTGTCATTTTCTCTTTCCTTAACAATCTTATGCCTGATTTGATCCATTATTGAAAGTGCAGTATTAAAGTCTCCAATAATTTATTTTGAATTATCAATTTCTGTCCTCAATTCTTCATGTATTTGGGGTGCTCTGTAGTTAGGTGCCTATGTCTTTATAGTTCTTATAGCTTCCTTATGGATTACCCTTTTTATGGTCATTATAAAACGTCCTTCTTTGTCTCTAGTAACAATTTTTTGTCTTAAAGTCCAATTTAGTCTGATACTAGAATGGCCACTCCAGCTCTCTTTTGGTTACTTTTTGCATGGCATAATTTCCACCATCTTTTTACTTTCAAGTTATTTGTATCTTTTTTAAAAAAGATATTATTTTTTAAAGTAATCTGTATACCCAGTGTGGGGCTCAAGCTTACAATCCTGAGATTGAGAGTCACTGAGCCAGACAGGCACCCCCCCCCCAAACTTATTTGTATCTTTGAACCTAAAGTGTCTTTTGTAGATGGCACATAATTGAGTCATATATTATCCATTCTACCAATCTCTGCCTTTTGATAGGAGTGTTTATTCCAATTACACTTAGTTTGATTGCTGATAAGGCAGGATTTATGTCTCCCATTTACTATTAGTTTTGTACATGTTTTATGTCTTTTGAATTAAAGGCACTACTACTTTGTTAAATTATTTTAGTATACTATTTTAATTCCCTAGTTATTTCTTTTATAGTTTTTGAATTATTTTCTTCATGGTTGCCATAGATTACAATTAGCATATTAACTAACTTAATTCCTAGTGCATATAACAACTTTGCTCCAATATAGCTATTGTCTTCCCCTTTCTTTTGTGCTCTTATTATATGTTATATTTTTATACATAACCAGCTCATCAACACAGATTTACATGATTACTTTATGCACTTTTAAGTCAGATAGGAAATAAGAGACATTACCATATTTTCTATTTATCTGTAGTCTTACTGGTGTTTTTACTTAATTGTGTGGATTTTAATTACTGTCTAGTTGTCCTCTAAGCTCAGCCTGAAGGGCTCCCTTTAGCATTTCTTTTAGGGCTGGCCTGGTAGAGATGAATTGTCTGTTTAAAAAAAAATTTTTTTTAATCTTTATTTTAGAGAGATTAAGAGGGAGAGAGAGAGAGAAAGAGAGAAAGAGAGAGAGAGAGAGGGGGGGAGAGAGAGAGAGAGAGAGAGAGAGAGAGAGAGAGAGAGAGAGAATCTCAAGCAGGCTCCACATTCAGTAAAGAGCCCAACGCAGGGCTTGATCCCACAATCGTGGGATCAAGACTTGAGCAGAAAACAAAAGTTGGACACTCAACTGACTGAGCCACCCAGGTGGCCCTGAATTGTCTGTTTTGTTTATCTAGGAATGTCTAAATTTCTTCATTTTTGAAGAATCGTTTTGCCACATATAGAATTCTTCACTGACAGCCCCCCCCCCCCCCACACCTTTAGCATATATCCTCTTCCTCTGGCCTCTATGGTGTTTGTTGATAAGTCAGCTGTTGATCTTATTGAGGCTCTCATATATGTGATAAGTAGCATCTCTCTTGCTGCTATCAATAGAACTTTTGTCTTTGTTTTTTGACAGTTTGACTACGCGTGGATCTCTTCTTAGAATTTGCTGGGCTTCTTAGATGTGCATATTAATGCTTTTCATCAAATTTAGGTGCTTTTGGCCATTATTGCTTCAGATATTTATTTTGCCCCTTTCTTTTTCTCTTTTCCTTTTATGAATCCCCTTATACATATGTTGGTATGCTTGATGGTGGGTCCATAGGTCTCTGAGTTTTTTTTTTTTTCTTCTATAACTCAGGCTGTATATACTTCCTGTATACAGAAATCAGTATTCAAGTTTGATCCTATTCAAGTTTGCTTATTCTTTTGTCAACTCAAATCTGTTGAGTCCTCTGCTGAATTTTTCTCTTCAGTTTCCATTTCCAGAATTTCTATTTGATTTTTAAGATGATCTTTATCTCCTTATTTCCATTTTCTATTTAGTGAGACATAGTTGACATATTTACCCCTAATTCTTCAATCCTGGCTTCTTTTAGTTCTTTCAACAAATTTATAATACCAACTTTATAGATTCTGTCAACTATGTCCAATATCTTTGGGTACATTTTCTGTTATTTTATTTTTTTTAAAATGTGTTTGTGGCATAATTTCCTGTTTCTTTGCATGTCATATAATTTTTGGTTGAAAGTGGATTTCTTAGATAATATAATGACTGTGGTATCAACCATCTCCTTTCAAGGATTTGTTGGTTTTTCTTTGTTGGTGGCGCTAATTTGTTCAGTGAGTTTCCTGGATGAATTCTATAGATCCTTCATTCCCTGCCACAAAGTTATTTTATTTTCTTATTTTTAAAGTTTCTATCTTAAGCCTGACTTCCTAGGGGATATACTTGAGTCAGCAATGACTGGTCACAAGATTTCTTTAATATCTTGTCTATATGTCTTCCACACTTTGGGGGATTTGTGTGTGGAAGTATTCCTTCAAACTTCAGGCAGTTTACAGATTAATTTTAGCTTTCATGTATTGCTTAAGCAGGGCCACAAGGTAGTATTTGAATGAGGTAGTTTCATTTCTAGGCATGTTCACAGCCGTATAGATCCCTATGAATATATTGGAGTTTTTCAAAGTCATTTTGTTCCTCAAGATTTCCTTTTATATGTTGAACAGGTTCTTGTTTCACTATATCTGAAATCATAGGCCTAGGTAGCTTAGATTTTGCCAGCAGATGATTGTTCTTTTTGGTAATGCCCCAGGGATAGGGCTTTTAAAAATTTTTTAAATAAATTTTATTTTTTACTGCTGGGCTGAACTCTGAGTCAAATCAAACAGCCCCCAAATCCTGAGAATGGGGATTTTCCAAGGAGTTGCTACTTTAGATAAAATATTGACAGTGCTATGGGGATCGGAATTTTAATGGAGCTCCAAAGGTCAGTCCTGTCCACTGACTGTGAGGCTGCTAGTTTTTCCTCGCTGCTGTACTGCTCAGTAGAGAAGGTAGTTCAGATGGGAATAGCCTGAAGTAAAAGTGCCACAGATCCTGCTGTCTTAGTGAGGATTAGTAGTTCTTCTTGGATACATACAGACACACTCCATTCTATAGCTTTGGTTAATTTCTTAAATTCTGAAATGGTTGATACTAGTTGTTTGGCCAGTATTATTTCCCTTTTTGGGGACAGCAGGTTCGTGTAGTCCTCACACTGGCATTCCAAAAGTCAATCTCTCCCTATGAGTATATATATTTGCTAGGTGTTTGTTACATAATTAAGCCGAACATTTAAACACTAAGACTGGGGTGCCTGTGTGGCTCAGTATTTTAAGTGGCTGACTTTGGCTGAGGTCATGATCTCGTGGTTCCCATGTCGAGCCCCACGTTGGGCTCTGTGCAGACAGCTCAGAGCTTGGAGCCTGCTTCGAATTCTATGTTTCCCTCTCTCTCTACCCCTCCTCCACTCGTGTTGTCTATCTCTAAAAATATAAAAATTAAAAAAAAAAGGATAAGACTAATATCTAAAAATTTTAATATTTAGTGGGACTCTCTTAACATCACTAACATTACCTAGAAATATGAAATAATTTGAAAGTATACATGATTTATTATATAGTTCTTATGTTAGAAATAGAAATGTATAATGGAAAGAGTGAACTTACGTATAGGCATTTAAAAAACGTTAATGTATATAAAATTGTAAAGCAATATAATGAATTGCAAATTAGAAGAATTAGTCTGCCTTATGGAGTTATGCTTATTGAATGAGAATGCTTAAAAGTATCTTGTCCTGCCTGGTAAACACTAAATACAGGTTAGCTGTATTTATTAAGATAAAATTTACTATTACATGGTTGAAGTAAAAATCAAATATGTATGGATTTTGCTACAGTACCAGCAAAGACTGACTTAATAGACATCAAACTATTCATATAAATTATTTTCCTATAATTACCTTGCTGTAAAGAACTAAAAATAAGAACATTTATCGAGTACTCTGTTAAGAACATAAATTTCAAATTAAAAGAGTATGTTTAGTAAGAAAACATGTGGCATGTGGATGGGTCAGTTGGTTAACCAGCTGACTTTGGATCATGTCATGATCTCGCGGTTCATGAATTTGAGACCTGCATTGGGCTCTGTGCTGACAGCTCAGAGACTGGAGCCTGCTTCAGATTCTGTGTCTCCCTCACTCTCTGCCCCTCCCCCCCCAACACTCTCACTCTCAAAAATAAAGCAATAAAAAATTGTTAAAAAAAATAAGGAAACTTAAAACTAATTAGCATAAAATTATCCAAAATCTCAAAATGAAGACATAATTATTATATTTTAGCATACTTTCAATCATGTAATTTTCTTCCCTAGGTATATGCATGCACAGATAAACACATTAGCATAGTTTGGTATTGTTGCTTTTCATTCAGTATTATTTTATGAATATTTTTTCATGTTATTAAAATTCTTTAAAAATAGGTAAGCAGAAAGATCATTGTAAAACTGAAATCCCATTAAGAGAAAACCAAAGTAACAGTTAAAAGACATTTATTATTATAAATGCCTTTAAAAATTATTTTTTCTAAAATCTACACAGACATGATCAAAAACATAATTTTAAGCAAAAATGAACTACTGGGACCTCATCAAACTAAACTAAACTAAACTAAACTTCGGCACAGAGAAGGAAACAATCAGCAAAACTAAAAGGCAACCAACAGAATGGGAGAACATATTTGCAAATGACATATCAGATAAAGGGTTAGTATCCAAAATCTCTAAAGAACTTATCAAACTCAACACCTAAAAAACATAATCCAGTGAAGAAATGGGCAAAAGACACGAATAGACACTTCTCCAGAGAAGACACCCAGATGGCTAACAGACACATGAAAAAATGCTCCAAATCACTCATCATCAGCGACATACAAATTAAAACCACAATGAGATACTACTTTATACCTGTCAGAATGGCTAACATTAACAACTCAGGCAAAAACAGATGTTGGTGAGGATGTGGAGAAAGAGGATCTCTTTTACATTGTTGGTGGGAATGCAAGCTGGTGCAGCCACTCTGGAAAACAGTATGGAGGTTCCTCAAAAAGCTAAAAATAGAACTACCCCACGACCCAGCAAATGCACTACTAGGCATTTATCCAAGGGATACAGGTATGCTGTTTTGAAGGGACACATGCACCCTCATGTTTATGGCAGCACTATCAACAATAGTCAAAGTATGGAAAGAGCCCAAATGCCCATCAATGGATGAATGGATAAAGAAGATGTGGTATATATATATACAATGGAGTATTACTCGGCAATCAAAAATAATGAAACCTTGCCATTTGCAACTATGTGGATGGAACTGGAAGGTATTAATTATAAATTATATAACTGGAAGTTAGTCAGTCAGAGAAAGACAAAAATCATATGACTTCATTCATATGAGGACTTTAAGAGACAAAATAGATGAACATAAGGGAAGGGAAACTAATACAAAAACAGGGAGAGGGACAAAACAGAAGAGACTTACAAATATGGAGAAAAAAAGGGTTACTAGAGGAGTTATGGGAGGGGGATGGGCTAAATGGGTAAGGGACACTAAGGAATCTACTCCTGAAATCACTGTTGCACTATATGGTAACTAATTTGGATGTAAATTTTTATTTTTTTTATTTTTTAAACTTTTTTTTCAACGTTTTTTATTTATTTTTGGGACAGAGAGAGACAGAGCATGAACGGGGGAGGGGCAGAGAGAGAGAGAGAGAGAGAGAGAGACAGAATCGGAAACAGGCTCCAGGCTCGGAGCCATCAGCCCAGAGCCTGACGGGGGCTCGAACTCACGGACCGCGAGATCGTGACCTGGCTGAAGTCGGAGGCTTAACCGACTGTGCCACCCAGGCGCCCCAGATGTAAATTTTTAAAAATAAAAAAAATAAAAAAAATTCCAGTTAACATACAGTGTAATATTAGTCACTCTACTTAAAAAAAATCTTAGTAAAGCAGTATCTTGAAAATCTTTATCAACATATAGAAGTCAACTTTTTTCATGAAGAGTGAAAAAGACAATGATTAAGACTCATCACATGAAAACTCTCTTTTGAAGTAAACAGAATGACATCTTGTAATAACTTTATAATTCCTTTCATATATGTTTCTCTTTGGGATTACATTACTCAGTGAAACTAGCAAGAAAGGGAAAGATGAAAATCTTAAGACACTCTGAAGTTAATTTCTCAAGATTTCACTGGTAGTCTGTGTTAGAGTCAGCCCACGAATATACTTAAAAATTTTTGTTTAATGTTTATTATTTTTGAGAGAGAGAGAGAGAGAGAGAGAGAGAGAGAGAGAGAGAGAGAATGTGAGCAGGGGAGGGGCAGAGAGAGAGGGAGATACAGAATCCAAAGCAGGCTCCAGGCTCTGAGCTGTCAGCATAGAGCCTAATGTGGGGCTCTGAGATTATTACCTGAGCCGAAGTCGGATGCTTAACCGACTGAGTATACTTTTAACTTCCTATCAGTGTTCTCTTCACTACATGAGATTGCCTTGGTGATGAATTCAAGACCATTGCATTACACAAAAATCCAATTCATTTTCCTTCAAAACTAACTTAATGACATGTATGATTACTGCTTTTGTTTAAGTGTCCTCTCTGCCAGTTTGTAAATCTTGTAAAAAATTCTTAAAAGCTATGTGAAGAGCTAAAAGAACATGAACTGTGGATGTAACTTTGTATTTGCTGTCCATTGCCTTAACAAAGATAGAAAATACATTGCTGTGACATGATGTGTCAACTTATAAACTTAGAGACTTATAAAACAATGCTATGTTACCATATGTATACTTTAAAAAAAAAAAAAGAGGAATGTTAAAAAAGACCATAATTTTATTCCCTACATTAATCCTCTAATATAATCATTTTAAAAATCTACTGTTGGAGAGGGAGGAGCCAAGATGGTGGAACAGCATGGAGGTTTTTTTTGTGTCTCGAGTCCATGAAATACGGCCAGATCAACATTAAACCATCCTGCACACCTAGAAAACTGATTTGAGGGTTAACACAACAATCTGCACAACCTGAACCACCGAACTCGGCAGGTATGCGGCACAGAGAGGTGAACTGGGTGAGAGAGAAACCACGGAGGGCAGGGAGCTATTTTTGCTTGTGGAGAGAGGATAGAAACAGGGGGAGAGTATTGGAACCCCCCCCCCAAAAAAAAGCAGCTGGAGAGAAAGTGAAAAAGTAGAAAGAGTCACAGGGACTGAACTAAAAAGGGACAAAAGAGAAAGGAGAGTGCTTAAAATCCACTGAGACTCTATAAACAGGGGAGCACAGCGTCTGAAACTCCACAGCTTGATACCTGGTGGTGCTCTGCTGGGAGGGGAGAATCCCCAGGAGCAGAGTGAGGTCCAGAGGTCCTCAAGCCACAGGGGAGAGGTGGTTCCCCAGTGGGGAGGAAATCTGATATAGGCTGTGTGGCCCCCCACAGGCAAATGTGCCAGTAGACCCTGCAGAACAACCACATTTGCTGGTACTGGAATAAGATCATTGAGGGTAAAGACTGGTGCCAGATGTGTGTTGAGATTTTACATAATCCCTGAAACACTGCTGCTACACGATCGTGTGAACATATTCTGGGGCAGGCTGGCAATCAGCCGTAGTCTCTGGGCATTGGCAACAAACAGCACGGTCCCAGGAACATTCCTGGGTGTGGCTGGCACCTGGCCATTGCTTGGTGAGATCCTCCCCAGAAGGTCTGCGCAGGACAAAGCAACAGTCCCTCAGAAGTGAGGGGTTGGGAAACACAGTCACATCTGAAATAAAACTCAGGAGGGAGGCACCGCCTGGCAAAATGATGGCTTGGTCACAGACAGTGTAGAATCAGGGAGTGGATGGAAGCCAGAGACAAAGGATGGGTGTGTGATTGCTGATCTGGGAGAACAGAGTTCCGATACTAGAAACTGGATATCTGGGTGACACCATTTTCACCCCTCCCGCGCATGCGCATACACATCTACAAGCACCACAGCAATCCATTCCAGTAAGCTATGCAGCGCCATCTAGTGGAGAGCAGACCCCTTACACTAAGCCCTGCCCAACTGGGCCAACCTCGCTTTCAGGAACACAAGTCTCTCTGCCTGCTTAGTTTACAGACTATACTTGCTTCATAGTTTCACTTCTAGGGGAAAATGATGTAATTTCAATCGTATTTCAGTCTGTTCACTGGTCTATCTATTTAATTTTACTTTTCTTTTGTTTTTCTTTTTTGTTTCTTGAATACAGAAAGAGAAAAAATTTATTTTCATTTTCAATTTTTATTAAAAATATTTTTTTCTCCTGTATTTTTCACTTTTTTGTAAATTTTTCAAATTCTATTTTACTTCCATCATTTCATTTTATTCTATTTCAATGTATTCGGTTTTTCAAATTTTCAAATGTTTTCCTTTTTTTCTTTTTCCCTTTTTTCTCTAATCTGTCAAGCTCCTTTCAACAACCAGACCAAAACACACCTAGGATCTAGCATCATTTATTTGATTCTTTTATGTGTATGTGTTGGTTTTCATCTTTTAATTTTAATTTTTTTGCTTTATTAATTCTTTTCTTCCTTCGAAATGATGAAATGAAGGAATTTACCCAAAAAAGAAAGAGCAGGTAGAAATGACAACCAGGGACTTAACACAGATACAAGCAAGATGTCTGAACCAGAATTTAGAATCACGATAATAAGAATACTAACTGGGGTCAAAAATAGATTAGAATCCCTCTCTGTGGAGATAAAAGAAGCAAAAGCTAGTCAGGATGAAATAAAAAATGCTATAACTGAACTGCAATCTCAGATGCATGCCATGGTGGCAAGGATGGATGAGACAGAGCAGCAAATCAGCGATATAGAGGACAAACTTATGGAGAATAATGAAGCAGAAAAAAAGAGGTAGACTAAGGCAAAAGAGCACAATTTAAGAATTAGAGAAATCAGTGACTCATTAAAAAGGAACAACATCAGAATCATAGGGGTTCCAGAAGAGGATGAGAGAGAAAACAGGGTAGAAGGGTAATGTGAGGAAATCATAGCAGAAAACTTTCCTAACCTGGGAAAAGACACAGACATCAAAATCCAGGATGCACAAGGGACTCCTATTAAATATTACAAAAACTTATCATCAACAAGGCATATCATAGTCAAATTCACAAAATACTCAGGCAAGGAAAGAATCATGAAAGCAGCAAGGGAAAAACAGTGCTTAACCTACAAGGGAAGACAGATCAGGTTTGAACCAGACCTATTCAGAGAAACCTGGTAGGCCAGAAAGGAGTAGCAGGATATATTCAATGTGCTGAATTGGAAACTATGGAGCCAAGAATACTTTATCCAAGAATTCTTTATAATTCAAAATAGAAGGAGAGATTAAAAGTTTTTCAGACAAAGAAAAATTACAGGAGTTTGTGACCACTAAACCAGCCCTGCAAGAAATTTTACGGGGGACTCTCTCAGGGGAGAAAAGACAGAAAAACAAAAACAGACCAAAAGCAACAAAGACTAGAAAGGACCAGAGAACACCATCAGAAACTCCCAACTCTACAAGCACACATACATATATACTATGGAGTATTACTTGACAATCAAAAAGAATGAAATCTTGCCATTTGCAACTATGTGGATGGAACTAGAGGGTATTATACTAAGTGAAATTAGTCAGAGAAAGACAAATATCATATGACTTCACTCATATGAGGACTTTAAGATAAAAAACAGATGAACATAAGGGAAGGGAAGCAAAAATAATATAAAAACAGGGAGGGAGACAAAACATAGGAGACTCTTAAATATGGAGAAGAAACAGAGGGTTGCTGGAGGGGTTGTGGGAAGGGGGATGGGCTAAATGGGTAAGGGGCATTAAGGAATCTATTCCTGAAATCATTGTCGCTCTTTATGCTAATTGACTTGGATGTAAATTTAAAAAAAAAAATTAAAAAAAAATCTGTTGTTGGAGATGATGGATTTCTCCTTATTTTTCACTATTACATTAAACTGATAAGAATAGAGCCAAAAGACCAAGAAGTGATTAGTCTTTCACCATTGTAAATAATTCTTTAGTGAATATCTCTGTACATCAATATTTGTCTGCATGTAGATTAGTTTTTTATATTCCTATATGTGGAATACTGGATCATGGAGTAGAACATTCATTAGATAAAAGAATAGTCTCTTCAACAAAGTGCGGTGGGACACCTGGATAATGATACAAAAAAGAAAACCCTATTTCTTTTTTTTTTTTTTTTTTTTTAAATTTTTTTTTTCAATGTTTATTTTATTTTTGGGACAGAGAGAGACAGAGCATGAATGGGCGAGGGGCAGAGAGAGAGGGAGACACAGAATCGGAAACAGGCTCCAGGCTCTGAGCCATCAGCCCAGAGCCCGACGCGGGGCTCGAACTCACGGACCGTGAGATCGTGACCTGGCTGAAGTCGGATGCTTAACCGAATGCGCCACCCAGGCGCCCCAGAAAACCCTATTTCTAAAATGAGGTTGTATCTACTAGTTTTCAATGAAAGCACCTATTACACTCCATTTCATTATTTTTTTTTTTAGGGTGAAATTCACATAATGTACAATTAACTACTTTAAAGTATAAAAATTAGGTGGTCTTTAGTATATTCACAATGTTGTGCAACCACCAGCTTTCTCTAGTCTCCAAACATTTCATCACCCCATAAATATAACCATACTCATTAAGTAAAAACTCCCCATTCCCTTCTCCTCTCGTAACCTCTAATCTGCTCTCAGTCTCATGTATCATATAAAAGGAATCATACAACACGTTACCATTTGTGTCTCGCTTCTTGCATGTAGTTTAATGTTTTCAAGACCTATATAAATAGTAGCAATTATCAGTACTTTACTCCTTTTAATGGCTGAATAATATTCCTTGTATGTATATACTTTATTTAGCCATTCATCCACTGATAGACATTTGGATTAATATGTACATTAATGTACAGATATCACTTTGAGACCCAGCTTTCAGTCCTTTTGGGGTACATACTCAGAACTAGAACTCCTCAGTTATGTAAGTCTGTATTTCTACTTACTTGGACTGGTAACCCTGTAGTTACAGTACTTTCCCTCCCTCATATATACACAGTCTGCCAAGAAGTCAAATATATGTATGTCCACAATGCAAACACATTTCTAACTTCATTCCTGTCACCTTGATCCAAGCTACATATCATCTCTGGCCTGAATTATTTTAATTGTTTTCTATTTGGTTTCTTTGTTTTAGCTGTTGTTCTTCCTATTGTTACTACTTCACTCAGAATAAAGATTTGTCCTACCTAGTTTACATTCCCCACTCCTCATTTAACTCCATTTCACCTTCTACTCCTTAATCTCCCTTCCTTCTTTTCTTTTTTTTTTTTAAATTTTTTTTTTCAACGTTTATTTTTGGGACAGAGAGAGACAGAGCGTGAACGGGGCAGAGAGTGAGGGAGACACAGAATCCGAAACAGGCTCCAGGCTCTGAGCCATCAGCCCAGAGCCCGAGGCGGGGCTCGAACCCACGGACCGCGAGATCGTGACCTGGCTGAAGTCGGACGCCCAACCGACTGCGCCACCCAGGCGCCCCTCCCTTCCTTCTTTTCTAAGACACTGGTCTTTTCACTGTTTCTTGGAAATTACAGGAATGCTTATACCTTCCAGGCTTGACACTGGCTTTCTCCTTTGTCAAGAATATTCTTCAAAAGAATAATAACTTTTCAAAAGAATAGTAATATTCAAAATAATAATATTCAAAATTCAAATATTCAAAATTCATATTTTCAAAAAGAAAATATTCTTATTCAAAAGAATAACATAACTTTATGTCTAACTCTCTTATCTCCTCCAAATCTTTGTTCAAATTGACACTTTCTCAGAGAGGCCCACTTTGGCCACTCTACACAAAATTGATCCTGGCTTTATTTTCTCCTGCCCCACAGTTCTTATCACTTCCTAACAACTAAAGAGTGTTAAATATATTACTTACTTATGTTTATTACCTCTCTCCCCCTACTAGGATGTAATCTCCATGAGGGGTAAATTTTAGGTCTGTTTTATTTATTTCCATATTAGAAGAGACTAGAACAGGCTAGGCATACATTAGGCACTCAGTACATATGTGCTCAACAAGTGAATGAATACATGAAGGAAATTTTACCCTCCAAATGTATCAGACCTGAGTCTTGTAATATACTCCCTGCTCAAAAATACTATGTCAGTTTATATCACATAGATAACCAGTACAGAAAGATTGTCTACCTAAAGGTAAATACATAAAATGCATTTGTGATACTCCAGCCACCAGATTCAAATGCCTGCAGGTTCTTTTATGCCTGCATCATAATTGGACTTTCAAAAAACAGTTCAAATAGACATTTATGTAATTAAAAAATTAACAGTTTTTAAACTTGATTCGTTCTTATTCTCCAGGAGAATATTATACTGATATGCAATTCTGACTGGCAATTCTGAATGCCACTGTAAAATAGATTATGCTGTAATTTAAAATTCTGAATTAAGTAAGAAGGTAGGACAGGAGATAAATTTCACTTGGTTTTGAGGTAAAATATTGAAGCCAACTTCATTGTTTAAGAGTACTAGATATTAACTTTTATCATAACTGTAGCTCTGATATCTTAAATAATGTATATATGCTGACATAAGAGGTGGGAAGAGTGGAAGGGAAAAGTCACTAGCTGAAGGGGGGAGAAACCACTGAAATTTTATCTTTCTTGGTGTGTGTGTGTGTGTGCGTGTGTGTGTGTGTGTGTGTGTGTGTGTGATTCTCAGTCAAAAGGACATTGAATTCTATCTCCCTGCAAGGGTTTAAGCCACAGGGAATTTGCATCTAACAGTAATGTGTGTAACTCCTCTGGCACTGCCCTGGCTTGAGGAAAAATAGCATCTCTATAAAAATGAGATAAAAGAACACATTCAAACACCCAAATTTTTATGCAACTTTGGAGAAAAATATGCCTCTTCTTGGGAGAGAAAATTGTTCTGAGAAGTATTCATTATCTCAGATGGATGGCTCTGAAACAATAGTACATTGACATCAATTAAAATGGAGATGAAGAACACCAAGAAAAGACAAAATATGAAAATTAAATACACTCTGTAAGCAATAAGAATTAACAGCTATTAAATGTGTCTGATTTGGGGCACCTGGGTGGCTTGGTCGGTTGAGCGCCTGACTTCGGCTCAGGTCATGATCTCATGGTCTGTGAGTTCAAGCCCTGCGTCGGGCTCTGTGCTGACAGCTCAGAGCCTGGAGCCTCCTTCAGATTCTGTGTCTCCTTCTCTCTCTGCCCCCACCCCTCCACTCTCTGTCTGTCTCTGTCTCTCTCTCTCAAAAATAAATAGACATTAAAAAAATGTGTCCAATATGCCAAAAACCATGGCAAGTGCTTCTTGTATGTTATTTGTTAACAATAATTGCATGTGAATAGGTACTATTATTATCTCTACTTTATCGTGAGGAAATTAAGAGGTTAAGCAATTTGACTAAATGGTGGAGGTAGGGCTTTATTTTTGGCAGCCTAATTCCAAATCCCACACCCTTCATCATCACCTGTGATCTTATTTTCAGTTGAAAAAGAAGTGTGATGTTTGTCTTACTGCTCTATAAAAAGGGTTTCTAATGACACAGAATAACCCCCTCCAATGACATTTGATCTTTTACTGTTTGGATCTGTACAGTATTTGTGATATCCCAGGATATGGTCTGGGAATCTGTTTGTTGTTCCAGTTAACATGACATTTGTTAAGTTTTGTAAACCCAGGCTGTAAGGCCATATTTAATGGTTGTGGCATGTGGGCTTTGTGATGTTCTGGCTTTTTAAGGAATTCTGGGAGATGAGGCTGGTGTATTTTTTGATCTTCTACAACAGGCACCAACTTGCTCAAGAGTTTAATCCAATTATATCCATGCAGGATTCGATTATGAAAAAGACTGTGCTCTGGATATGGACTAGCCCTTGATCTACACTAGAATAAACTCAGGTTCTCTGGCTCATTCAAGACAGTTAAAAGGGCAGAGTGAAAATTTTAGGACTAGTTTCATTGCTTATAGGGGGATTATAAAAAGAAATATCATCATATTTTTGGTCATGTGGTATGAATGATAAATTCTATTTTCCTATAAGAATTATGGAGATTCTAAGAATTAGTAAATTCTATTTCCTATAACAATTATGAGAATATCAGGTAGGGGACAATGTTTCTCTACAAGGAAAACCTGTAATTTTGAGAAATTGGATAATAACATGAATGGTCAAGGTTAAGAAAAATGAAGGTAAGATTTATAAAGAAAAATATGCTCCTAAATAGATTTAATATTTTTTAATTTTTTTTATTAACATTTATTTATTTTTGAGACAGAGAGAGACAAAGCATGAACGGGGGAGGGTCAGTGAGAGAGGGAGACACAGAATCTGAAACAGGCTCCAGGCTCTGAGCTGTCAGCACGGAGCCCAACGCGGGGCTCGAACTCACAGACTATGAGATCATGACCTGAGCTGAAGTCGGACGCTCAACCGACTAAGCCACCCAGGCGCCCCAATAGATTTAATATTAACTCTATTTCATTATATAGGAACTCTTCTATAAATTATTTGGCCAGCAGTGTTTCCTCTTACTCATTGGTATGTACTGTTTAATGGCCTGTTTCCAATTGTCTAGCTGCCTAAGAGAATCATGCTTTTGGTATAATGTCACTCTATCTTGAGTCTTTCCACTGTTAAGTAAGAGATGTTCCTTTAATCAATATGTTGTCTGTTCATTAGGTGATGTAGATATACCATCTCTTCCTGGCAAGGCAAAGAGATGGAGAAAGGGACTGTTCCAGGTACTGATGTTTTTTTTCCCCCTTCATAACAAAGTTGTCAAGAATGATTAGGATTCTATAAAAATCAATGGATTTAAAGTCTTGATAAATGGTAAAATTAAAAATTAAAAAATACATTATCACTTGCTTTCCCTTGCTGCTGGTATATTTTAATAGCTAACAGAATAAGTTTCTGATATAGGTAATAAAATATTACTGGCTAAAATAGTTATCACAGTCCCTGGCATGTAAATGACAACCTGAGGTAAAAATTTTTATTATTTCATATGATAAGTTTCGTTGTAAAATTTACCAAATCAGATATCCTAGCCAGAAAGTCTAGCAGTTAAGAAAACAAGTGCTAAAATGGATTAAAACAGTGATGATTTTTAAAATACTTGTTTGAATCTTTTATTCTTTAAAAATGTGTGGTTTTTTTTTTTTTTTTTTTTGAGAGATATAGACAGAGCACAAGGCAGGTAGGGCAGAGGGAGAGACAGGGAGACACAGAATCTGAAGTTGGCTCCAGGCTCAAAGTCGGCTCTGTCTGCACAGAACGCAATGCGGGGTTTGAACTCACAGAACCATGAGATCATGACCTGAGCTGAAGTTGGATGCTTAACTGACTGAGTCACTCAGGCGTCCCTCTTTTATTCTTTTTTTAAAATTCCAGTATAACATACAGTGCTATAGTAGTTTCAGGTGTACAATATAATGATTCAACACTTCCATACAACACCTGGTACTCATCAGGATAAGTGTACTTTTAATCCCCATCACCTATTTCCCCGGTCCTCCCCACGCCCCACCACCGCTAACCCTCTGGTAACCACTAGTTTGTTCTCTATAGTTAAGAGTCAAAACAGTGATGATTTTTAACATTTAAATTCATTGCTGAAGTGTTTAGCCAGCTATGGGGAGAGATAGCTAATTCCTAAATACAGAACACAGTTAATTATGAAAAAGCTACTTGTTGTCAACAGTCTACACTCAATATATATACTCAATATATACTCAATATATATGGTATTTCTCAATACCATACTATAATCTGACACCAGAATTTGAAGTTGTATAAAAAGAAGACACAATAGATTTGGAAGGTAAGGAGAAATTTTGGAGAGAATAATAAAGTATTGATATTTCATTTTAAAAATTGGGTACATTTCAGCCTTAGTCACTTGACATTTAAAACATTTACCAAATTGGAGCTTAACTTCTTATTTTTGTTTTAAAATTCATTGATTTTAATTAAATGGATGGCTACCCACACAGAAAAAAAAAAAAGAAATGAAGCAGTTTTTTTTTTTTTTCCTTGATGGTAAAACCTCCTACCGGATTATATGACTAAAGCACATCATTTTATTGAACTTTGGGAAAAATCTAGTTTCCAGTAAGTGGATGTTCACTAATCACCAAGTTTGTGACTGCCTGGAGAAGCAACTTAACCAATCTATGGTCAAATTACAAATCTGAGATGTGTTAATTTAATGTCACTATATGCATATTCCTGTTTTTTAATAGTCCAATTTAGTAATCAGCTTAAGAATAAGAAATAGCCTGTCTTCATAGGAAGGCATAAATCCAAGCAGAGTAAGTTGTTAATACCTTTTAAAAAGTATGTGATGTTACTAAGGTGCTCTAGAATGTGGATGTAGAAGAAACATCCTGCATTATCTTAAGTGAATAGTGTATGGACATTTGTGAGGTTACATGCTCAAATGCTAAATTCCTGGATTTCAGAAGTTAAAGGAGTACAGCTATGGAAAAATACTTTAAAGAACTGTTGGCCTCTTTTCCTGGTAGTTGATGGGTGACTTATAATGGAGAGTGATGGAATCCACTGACATTTGACTGTTATTCCTTTGGAGTATTTTGAATTATATCTGAACTCAGCTTCTAGATAACCGACAAGGATAAAGTGATAAAATACGTGGGAGAACCTCCTACTAGATTGAAAATAGCTCCATGAAAAGAGGTGCTGAGGTGTTTTCAGTCTAGTGATGTATTCCTTTTTATGCCCTATTTCTAGGGCATAGCATAGAGGCTGACACCTAACAGGCACTTGGTAAATATCTGTTGTACTGACCGGAAGATCTGGTAGTAAATAATAAAGTCTAATTTGTATAATTGTTTAACTTCAGGTTTTCCTGAGGTCTTACACAATACGCCATATCAATGATTACTGTTGAAGACATTCATTTTGCAGAGAACAAAAAAAGGGCATTGGGGGGGGTAGGCAAAATGGGTGATGGGCAGTGAGGAGGGCACTTGTTGGGATGAGCACTGTGTATTGTATGTAAGCGATGAATCATGGGAATGTATTCCCAAAGCAAAGGGCACACTGTTTATACTGTATGATAGCTAAATTGACAATACATTATATTAAAAAAAGACATTCATTTTAATAATAACCTGACATCAGCTTAACAACTGGCACTTGAACGAATGTATTCCTTAACACAGGAGGCTTGTGATGTGGTATTATGGAAAGCACATAGGATTTGAAGACCAAAGATGGTGTTTTAACACTGCTTTGTTTGATTTTTAGAAAGTTCCTGGACTTCTCTAAGACTTAATGTGTCTATTTATTCCCAAAACATATATTGAATGCATACTATATATGCCTTTTACACAGAGATGAAAAAGAGACAAACCCTGACCTGGAAATCCTTAAAGATATAACTGAAAAATATAACTTGAATGTTTCTTCATTCTTAAAATTAGAATTACAATACCACTTATTCATGGACTTGGTGAAGTAATTACCACACTGGTATTTTTTTTTTTTAACATTTATTTATTTTTGAGACAGGGAGAGACAGCATGAACGGGGGAGGGTCAGAGAGAGAGGGAGACACAGAATCTGAAACAGGCTCCAGGCTCTGAGCTGTCAGCACAGAGCCTGACGCGGGGCTCGAACCCATGGACTGCGAGATCATGACCTGAGCTGAAGTCGGATGCTCAACCGACTGAGCCACCCGGGCGCCCCGTAATTTTTAATGGTAGATAAAAGTGCTTTGGAAACTGTAAAGCACTATACACATGTTAGCTGTTATTTATTATATAATCATTCTTCCTAGTTTTTGTTTTTCTTAGGTTAAATTCAACTTCCTAGTCCTGAAAAATAGTGTAACACCAATTTTTCTTGGAAGTTCTTTTCATTTGTCTTTTGTAATAAATCAGGAAGCTTGGAACTCTGGTTCAAACTTCGTGTCAACCTGCTTCCCAGTTATAAATTGAGAATATAGTTTTAAATTTCCTTTTTGTTAAATTGATATATAATTCACATGCCCCAATGTCCACCACTTTAACGTGTACAATTCAGTGGTTTCCAGTATAGTCACAAGGTTATATAACTGTCACCACTAATTCCAGGACATTTTCATCACTACAAAAAAGGAACCCTGTAACTATTTGCAGTCATTTCCCATTTTTTCCTTCCCCGAGTCTCTAGTAAGCCTTGGTCCCTTTCTATCTCTATGGATTTCCCTATTCTAGATCTTTTATAAATGGAATTGTATAATATGCAGTCTTTTGTGACTGACTTCTTTCACTGAGAATGTTTTACAAGGTTCATCCATGTTATAGTATGAATCATGTTTTTATGGCTGGATAGTGTTCCACTGTATTGATATGCCACATTTTGTTCACCCATTTATTAAAGGGCATTTGGTTTATTTATACTTTTTAGCTATTATGAATAATGCTATGAACATTCATATACAAGTTTTGCATGACTTACATTTTCTATTCTCTTGGGAATATTATTCCGAGGAGTGGAATTAATGGTTCATATGATAAGTCTGTACTTAACTTTTTTAGGAACTGAGTAGTTTGACTTTGATAACTGTTTTTCTACAGTTTAATGCTCATAGCATCTAATGAAGGAATGATAAAAACCACAGCCAATGCATGTAAAAAATAACGCAAAGGGAAACAATAAAAAATATATCCACAAGTCTCATAAAGCCAAATTGCATTAGGTGTGACTGTGAATGTCTAATGTAATGATCAGTGCTCCTACAAAGTTGCATTAGGGAGGTAAACTTTTCTGAGGTTATGTACAATTATGTTTCAGCTGTCATTCTCTGGATTAGAAAGATAAACTCTGGTTTCCAAAGTGGACAAAGTGGTATAAATGAGCTAAATGGGAAAGCCTGGCTTATGCTTTAGTGCATATTATTTTTCATGTTGGAGACCTCTCTCTGAGAGGCAAATCATTTGGCCGTGGCATATTAGTAAAAACTGTGGTTTCTTGGTAGTGTAAATAAACAAGCACAATAGAGTAAAACTGCTTAGTTCTAAAATAGGGATAGAAGATGCAAAGCTACTTAATAAACCAAAGGGGAGAGGTTTTTTTATTTGCAAATTAGGTGTTTCACTGAAACATGTGATTTAAAAGTGTTTATTAGACTAGGTAGGTATCATATTTTTTTAAATATGAAATTTATTGTCAAATTGGTTTCCATACAACACCCAGTGCTCATTCCAACTGGTGCCCTCCTCAATACCCATCACCACCCTTCTCTCCCTCCACCAACCCTCAGTTTGTTCTCAGTTTTAAGAGTCTCTTAAGCTTTGGCTCTCTCCCTCTCTAACCTCTTTTTTTTTTTCTTCCCCTCCCCCTTGGACTTCTGTTAAGTTTCCCAGGATCCACATAAAAGTGAAAACATATGGTACCTGTCTTTCTCTGTATGACTTATTTCACTTAGCATAACTCAAGATCTCCATTTCCAACCACTTTGCTACAAAAGGCCGTATTTCATTCTTTCTCATTGCCACGTAGTATTCCATTGTGTATATAAACCTCCCTTTCTTTATCCACTCATCAGTTGATGGACATTTAGGCTCTTTCCATAATTTGACTATTGTTGAAAGTGCTGCTATACTACACTTGATCTTAGCCAAAAGGCCGAGAAGCGATGAAAGTGCTGCTATAAACATTGGGGTACAAGTGCTCCTATGCATCAGCACTCCTGTATCCCTTGGGTAAATTCCTAGCAGTGCTACTGCTGGGTCATAGGGTACATCTATTTTTAATTTTTTGAGGAACCTCCACACTGTTTTCCAGAGTGGCTGTACCAGTTTGCATTCCCACCAACAGTGCAAGAGGGTTCCTGTTTCTCCACATCCTCGCCAGCATCTATAGTCTCCTTATTTGTTCATTTTAGACACTCTGGCGTGAGGTGATATTTGAGTGTGGTTTTCATTTGTATTTCCCTGATGAAGAGTGAGATTGAGCATCTTTTCATGTGCCTGCTGGCCATCCGGATGTCTTCTTTAGAGAAGTGTCTATTCATGTTTTCTGCCCATTTCTTCACTGGGTTATTTGTTTTTCGGGTGAGGAGTTTGGTGAGCTCTTTATAGATTTTGGATACTAGCCCTTTGTCCGATATGTCATTTGCAAATATCTTTTCCCATTCCGTTGGTTGCCTTTTAGTTTTGTTGGTTGTTTCCTTTGCTGCGCAGAAGCCTTTTATCTTCATGAGGTCCCAATAGTTCATTTTTGCTTTTATTTCCCTTGCCTTTGTGGATGTGTCAAGTAAGAAATTGCTGAGGCTGAGGTCAGAGAGGTCTTTTCCTGCTTTCTCCTCTAGGGTTTTGATCGTTTCCTGTCTCACCTTCAGGTCCTTCATCCATTTTGAGTTTATTTTTGTGAATGGTGTGAGAAAGTTGTCTAGTTTCATCTTTCTGTATGTTGTTGTCCAGTTCTCCCAGCACCATTTGTTAAAGAGACTGTCTTTTTTCCATTGGATGTTCTTTCCTGCTTTGTCAAAGATTAGTTGGCCATACATTTGCGGGTCTAATTCTGGGGTTTCTATTCTATTCCATTGGTCCATGTGTCTGTTTTTGTGCCAATACCATGCTGTCTTGATGATGACAGCTTTGTAGTAAAGGCTAAAGTCTGGGATTGTGATGCCTCCTATTTTGGTCTTCTTCCTCAATATTACTTTGGCTATTCGGGGTCTTTTGTGGTTCCATATGAATTTTAGGATTGCTTGTTCTAGCTTTGAGAAGAATGCTGGTGCAATTTTGATTGGGATTGCATTGAATATGTAGATTGCTTTGGGGAGTATTGACATTTTAACAATATTCTTCCAATCCATGAACATGGAATGTTTTTCCATTTCTTTCTGTCTTCAATTTCCTTCATAAGCTTTCTACAGTTTTCAGCATACAGATCTTTTACATCTTTGGTTAGGTTTATCCCTAGGTATTTTATGCTTCTTGGTGCAATTTTGAATGGGATCAGTTTCTTTATTGTTTCTGTTGCTTCATTATTAGTGTATAAGAATGCAACTGATTTCTGTACATTGATTTGTATCCTGCAACTTAGCTAAATTCATGTACCAGTTCTAGCAGACTTTTGGTGGAGTCTATCGGATTTTCCATGTATAATATCATGTCATCTGCAAAAAGTGAAAGCTTAACTTCATCTTTGCCAATTTTGATGCCTTTGATTTCCTTTTGTTGCCTGATTGCTGATGCTAGCACTTCCAACACTGTGTGAAACAGCAGCGGTGAGAGTGTGCATCCCTGTTGTGTTCCTGATCTCAGGGAGAAAGCTCTCAGTTTTTCCCCATGGAGGATGATTTAAGCTGTGGGCTTTCATAAATGGCTTTATGATGTTTAAGTATGTTCCTTCTATCCCGACTTTCTCGAGGGTTTTTATTAAGAAAGGATGCTGAATTTTGTCAAATGCTTTTTCTGCATCGATTGACAGGATCATATGGTTCTTATCTTTTCTTTTATTAATGTGATGTATCACATTGATTGATTTGTGAATGTTGAACCAGCCCTGCATCCCAGGAATAAATCCCACTTGATCATGGTGAATAATTCTTTTTATATGCTGTTGAATTCGATTTGCTAGTATCTTGTTGAGAATTTTTGAATCCATATTCATCAGGGATATTGGCCTGTAGTTCTCTTTTTTGCTGAGTCTCTGTCTGGTTTGGGAATCAAAGGAATGCTGGATTCATAGAATGAGTCTGGAAGTTTTCCTTCCCTTGGTATTTTTTGGAACAGCTTGAGAAGAATAGGTATTATCTCTGCTTTAAATGTCTGTTAGAATTTCCCAGGGAAGCCATCTGGTCCTGGACTCTTCTTTGTTGGGAGAGTTTTGATAACTGATTCCATTTCTTCACTGGTTATGGGTCTGTTCAAGTTTTCTGTTTCTTCCTGTTCGAGTTTTGGAAGTGTGTGGGTGCTTAGGAATTTGTCCATTTCTTCCAGGTTGTCCAGTTTGTTGGCATATAATTTTTCATAGTATTCCCTGATAATTGCTTGTATTTCTGAGGGATTGGTTGTAATAATTCCATTTTCATTCGTGATTTTATCAATTTGGGTCATCTCCCCTTTTGAGAAGCCTGCCTAGAGGTTTATCAATTTTGTTTATTTTTTCAAAAAGCCAACTCTTGGTTTCCTTGATCTGCTCTACAGTTTTTTTTAGATTCTATATTGTTTATTTCTGCTCTGATCTTTATTATTTCTCTTCTTCTGCTGGGTTTAGGCTGCCTTTGCTGTTCTGCTTCTATTTCCTTTAGGTGTGCTGTTAGATTTTCTATTTGGGATTTTTCTTGTTTCTTGAGATAGGGCTGGATTGCAATGTATTTTCCTCTCGGGACTGCCTTCGCTGCATCCCAAAGCATTTGGATTGTTGTATTTTCATTTTCGTTTGTTTCCATATATTTTTTAATTTCTTCTCTAATTGCCTGGTTGACCCATTCATTCTTTAGTAGGGTGTTCTTTAACCTCCATGCTTTTGGAGGTTTTCCAGACTTTTTCCTGTGGTTGATTTCAAGCTTCATAGCATTGTGGTCTGAAAGTATACATGGTATGATCTCAATTCTTGTATACTTACGAAGGGCTGTTTTGTGACCCCGTATGTGATCTATCTTGGAGAATGTTCCATGTGCACTTGAGAAGAAAGTATATTCTGTTGCTTTGGGATGCAGAGTTCTAGATATATTTGTCAAGTCCATCTGATCCAATGTATCATTCAGGGCCTTTGTTTCTTTATTGATCCTGTGTCTAGATGATCTATCCATTGTTGTAAGTGGAGTATTAAAGTCCCCTCCAATTACCACATTCTTATCAATAAGGTTGCTTATGTTTGTGAGTAATTGTTTTATATATATGGGGGCTCCTGTATTCGGCACATAGACATTTATAATTGTTAGCTCTTCCTGATGGATAGACCCTGTTATTATATAATGCCCTTCTTCATCTCTTGTTACAGCCTTTAATTTAAAGTCTAGTTTGTCTGATATAAATATGGCTACTCCAGCTTTCTTTTGACTTCCACTAGCATGATAGATAGTTTTCCATCCCCTCAGTTTCAGTCTGATGGTGTCCTCAGGTCTAAAATGAATCTCTTGTAGACAGCAAATAGATGGGTCTTGTTTTTTTATCCACTCTGATACCCTATATCTTTTGGTTGGAGCATTTAGTCCATTTACATTCAGTGTTATTATAGAAAGATATGGGTTTCGAGTCATTGTGATGTCTGTAGGTTTCATGCTTATAGTGATCTCTGGTCCTTTGTGGTCCTTGCAACATTTCACTCACAGAATCCTCCTTAGGATCTCTTGTGGGGCTGGTTTAGTGGTGATGAATTCCTTCAGTTTTTGTTTGGGAAAATCTTTACCTCTCCTTCTATTCTGAATGACAGACTTGCTGGATAAAGGATTCTTGGCTGCTTTTTTTTTTTTTTTTTTTTCTGTTCATCATATTGAAGATTTCCTGCCATTCCTTTCTGGCCTGCCAAGTTTCAGTAGATAGATATGTCTCTAGTCTTATTGATCTCCCTTTATATGTTAGAGCATGTTTATCCGTAGCTGCTTTCAGAATTTTCTCTTTATCCTTGTATTTTGACAGTTTCACTCTGATATGTCGTGCAGAAGATCGATTCAAGTTATGTCTGAAGGGGGTTCTCTGTGCCTGTTGGATTTCAATGCCTTTTTCCTTCCCCAGATCAGGGAAGTTCTCAGCTATTATTTCTTCAAGTACACCTTCAGCAACTTTCTCTCTCTGTCCCTCCTCTGGAATCCCTATTATGCATATATTATTGTGTTTCATAGCATCACTTAGTTCTCTAAATCTCCCCTTGTACTCCTGGATTTTTTTTCTTTTTCTCAGCTTCCTCTTTTTCCATAATTTTATCTTCTTATTCACCTATTCTCCCCTCTGCCTCTTCAATCCAAGCTGTGGTCACCTCCATTTTATTTTGCACCTAATTTATAGCATTTTTTAGCCCCTCCTGACTGTTTCTTAGTCCCTTGATCTCTGTAGCAATAGATTCTTTGCTGTCCTCTATACTTTTTTTAAGCCCAGCGATTAATCTTATGTCTATTATTTTACATTCATTTTCTGTTATATTGCTTAAATCGTTTTTGATCAGTTCGTTAGCTGTCACTACTTCCTGCAGTTTCTGTTGAGGAGAATTCTTCCATTTCGTCATTTTGGATAGTACCTGGAGTGGTGCGGAACTGCAGGGCTCTTCCCCTGTGCTGTCTAGAGTAACTTGTGTTGGTGGGCAGGGCCACAGTCAGACCTGATGTCTGCCCCCAGCCCACCGCTGGGGCCACAGTCAGACTGGTGTGTACCTTATCTTCTCCTCTCCCGGGGTCAGGACTCACTGTGGACTGGTGTGGCCCCTGTCTGGGCTTCTTGCACACTCTCAGGCTTGTGGTGCTGCTTCTGTGGGATCTGGCTATTAGCCGGGTTGGATCCACAAGGTGCACGGGGGTGGGAGGGGCAGTCTCAGCTTACTTTGCCTTTGGTCATCTGCTGTGGGAGGGGCCGTGCTGCACCGGGAGGGAGGCAGACCCGTCGGAAGGATGGATCCACAGAAGCACAGCCGTTGGGTGTTTGCATGGTGCAAGCAAGTTCCGTGACAGGAACTGGTTCCTTTTGGGATTTTGACTGGGGGATGGGCGAGGGAGATGGTGCTTCCCAGCGCCATTGTTCCCTGACGAGCTGAGCTCGGTCCTCCGGGGCTCAACAGCTCTCCCTCCCGTTGTCCTCTAGCCGTCCTGCTCTCTGAGCAGAGCTGTTGACTTATAACATTTTAGATGTTAGGTCCTGCTGGATGTCAGAACACACTCCATCCCGCTCCTCTGCTTTTGCAAATCAGACTCAGGGGCTCTGCCTTGCCGGGCGGGCTGCTCCTCCACTGCCCTGGCTCCCTCCCACCAGTCCCTGTATTGCACACAGCCTCTCCGCCCTTCCTACCCTCTTCCGTGGGCCTCTTGTCTATGCTTGGTTCCAGAGAGTCCATTCTGCTAGTCTTCTGGCAGTTTTCTGGGTTATTTATGCAGATGTGTGTGGAATCTAAGTGATTAGCAGGACACAGTAAGCACAGCGTCCTCCTATGCCATCTTCCTCAAAACTCTAGTGTAGGTATCATATGTTAATCAACTTGGAGAGACCTGGAGACAATCACCTGGCTATAATATACATAAAACAAAAGTACCTTATAGTTTTTCCTTTACCAAAGTCCTTTCTTTCACATGCAGCTTCTTTCTGGAGAATGTGATGAAAGTTGTGACTGTCAGGAAGCGTGTTCTCTTAAACTCTTAAGTTCTCACCTGCTTCTGTATATTTCTTTCCCTTTCCTGTCTCAAGTCTGCAATTACCAAACACACTTTTTTTTTTTTAATGTTGACAGTCCACCTCTGTAAATTCTTTCATATTTGGCTCTTAAGGAAAGCAGAATACACTTCTTTTAGTATTTATTGTTTTATAACAAACCGACCAAAAGTTTGGTGGCTTACAACTATAACCATTTTATTTCTTATGGCTGGGCAGTTTCTGCTGGTTTTGACTGGGCTCACTCTTATGGCTGCATTCAGCTGGTAGGTTGGCTGGGATAGCTGAGTAGGTCTCTCCTTTTAGGCTTAAATTCTCTAGGAGACTAGACTGGCTTCTTTACATGCAATCTCGGGACAGCATTCCAAAAGGGCAAGTATCTAGTGTAAGAGTTATCAAGGTTCTACTTGTGTCATGTTTGCTCATATCTTTTTGGTTAAGCAAAGTCAATATGGGAAGGGCCTATATTATGAGTTATTGGGGGCCATTGGTGTAGCAGTTTACACCTCGGTGGTCATTAAGCTAAATGATAGTTTTTTCTTTTTCTCTCTGATTTTTAGTTTGGGAAGTTTCTATTGACTTCTTCAAGCTTACCGATTCTTTCTTCAACCATGGCATTCTTAATTTCTGTTATGGTGCTTTTGGTTTCTAGCATTTCCTTTTTTTCTGTTTGAGCCCTTAGGATATTAATCACAGTTATTTTAAATTCCCAGTCTTAGAATTCCAAATTCTCTGTCATAACTGATTCTGGTTCTGATGCTTGCTTTGTCTATTCAAATTGCCGTTTTTGTTTGTTTTTTGCCGCTTAGCATGCCTTTTGATTTTTGTTGAAAACTGGTCATGTGAGAGGAGGAGGGAAGACGGAGGCGTAGGAGGACGCTGGGCTCACCGCGCGTCCTGCTGATCACTTAGATTCCACCTACACCTGCCTAAATAACCCAGAAAACCACCAGAGGATTAGCAGAACGGAGTCGCCGGAGCCAAGCGCAGATGAGAGGCCCACGGAAGAGGGTAGGAAGGGCGGCGAGGCGGTGCGCGCTCCACGGACTGGCGGGAGGGAGCTGGGGCGGAGGGGCGGCTCGCCGGCCAAGCAGAGCCCCCAAGTCTGGCTTGCAAAGCGGAGGGGCCTGACGGACTGTGTTCCGACAGCAAGCGCGACTTAGCGGCTGGGAGGTCATAAGTTAACAGCTCTGCTCAGAAAGCGGGAAGGCTGGAGGACAAAGGGAAGGAGAGCTGCTGAGCCCCCGGACGACAGAGCTCAGTTTGGTGGGGAACAAAGGCGCTCGCCAGCGCCATCTTCCCCGCCCATCCCCCAGCCAAAATCCCAAAGAGAACCAGTTCCTGCCAGGGAACTTGCTCGCTCCGCGCAAACACCCAACTCTGCGATTCTGCGGAGCCAAACCTCCGGCAGCAGATCTGACTCCCTCCTGCTGCCACAGGGCCCCTCCTGAAGTGGATCACCTAAGGAGAAGCAAGCTAAGCCTGCCCCTCCTGCCCCTGTGCACCTTGCCTACCCACCCCAGCTAAGACGCCAGATCCCCAGCATCACAAGCCTGGCAGTGTGCAAGTAGCCCAGACAGGCCACCCCACCCCACAGTGAATTGGGGTGGAGAGGAGAGGGGAAGAGAAGGCACGCACCAGTCTGACTGTGGCCCCAGCGGTGGGCTGGGGGCAGACATCAGGTCTGACTGCGGCTCCGCCCACCAACTCCAGTTATACACCACAGCACAGGGGAAGTGCCCTGCGGGTCCTCACCACGCCAGGGACTATCCAAAATGACCAAGCGGAAGAATTCCCCTCAGAAGAATCTCCAGGAAATAACAACAGCTAATGAGCTGATCAAAAAGGATTTAAATAATATAACAGAAAGTGAATTTAGAATAATAGTCATAAAATTAATCACTGGGCTTGAAAACAGTATAGCTGACAGCAGAGAATCTCTTGCTACAGAGATCAAGGGACTAAGGAACAGTCACGAGGAGCTGAAAAACGCTTTAAATGAAATGCATAACAAAATGGAAACCACCACAGCTCGGATTGAAGAGGCAGAGGAGAGAATAGGTGAACTAGAAGATAAAGTTATGGAAAAAGAGGAAGCTGAGAAAAAGAGAGATAAAAAAATCCAGGAGTATGAGGGGAAAATTAGAGAACTAAGTGATACACTAAAAAGAAATAATCTACGCATAATTGGTATCCCAGAGGAGGAAGAGAGAGGGAAAGGTGCTGAAGGGGTACTTGAAGAAAT
>NW_024412421.1:1498871-1554467 GCF_014898765.1 Herpailurus yagouaroundi
AAAAAAAAAAAAAAAGAGGTTAGAGTGGGAGAGAGCCAAAGCATAAGAGACTGTTGAGAACTGAGAGCAAACTGAGGGTTGATGGGGGGTGGGAGGGAGGAGAGGGTGGGTGATGGGTATTGAGGAGGGCACCTTTTGGGATGAGCACTGGGTGTTGTATGGAAACCAATTTGACAATAAATTTCATATATATATATATATAAAAATGTTATAAAAACAACAACTACAACAAAAAAAGAAAACTGGTCATGTATAGTGTGAGGCTTTATGTTTATCAAGGTATGAGTTAGGCTGCAATTCTTGGTTGCTGTAGCTGTGGGTATCAGAGGCTAAAATTTCCTTTAGTGTCCTGTTTTCGTCTTCTTTGTTATCTTTAGACTTCCTCAGAGACTCTTTTTTAAAAGGGCTTGATCCTTGCTCACCTGTAATCCCCTGTTATACAGGAACCTGGTTAATGTTGTGGTAAGATGTTGGGGGAAAGGTTAAGTGTTCTATAGGTCTACAATTAGGTCTCACTCTTTTAGAAAGTCTATGACCCTTTACATGTGTTTCTCAGGTCCCTTCCCCTCAACCTTCATCCATTCCCGATGGTGAGACAGGAAGACAAGATGGGGCTAGAGGTGGGTATTTCACTTCTCTTAAACCAGTTAAGTAAGATCTAAAAACCTAAGTTGATTAGATTGTTGTATAAAAATTTCCCCTGAGATCAGGGCTTTGTTAACATGAACAGTAGCTCTGGTAGTCTTTAAAAATGTTTAATTTCCCCCTCTTCCAACAGCAGCACAAGGAGATTTTTTTTTTTTTCCAGATTTTGACCCCAAGAAACTGGTATGGCTCCTAGATGTGAAACTCATGAAAGTGCGAGGTCCCCTAAGTCTGGACCTCCAGGACTTTTTAATCTCTTAAACTAGTCTCAAACTCCATCTCCAGCAATTAGTCAATTACCGTTTAATTGTTCTTGCTGGCCTCACTGTGACATCTGCTCTATTACGCTGTGATTCTATGTATTTGCCTCCTTTCCAGTTTTGGGGGCAGTGGTTTGCTTTGTGTTCTCAATTTTCTTATGTGTCTAAGAGGACTTGTTGATTTCCATTTTCACCTTTTTTTGGAGTGAGGGTGGGAGTATGAATTCCAAGCCCTTTACCTGTTGGACTAGAAACAGAAAGTCCCCAACACTGAACTTGTTAAAAGGAGATTTTTCATTCATTTGTTCATCATTCATTCATTCTTTCTTTCTTTAAAAATTTATTTCAAGAACTGGGCAACCAGGCATATTCTAAGATTGTTTATTGATTTTTAAAAAATATAAAATCCTTGAAATAAATTAAATAGGACTCATATTCCCAGTTACTACATACTGTGAACATGGCTAATTAAGTAACATATATTGTAATGGTTAGTAAACTCTCTAACTTAAACTTAGAAATAACAAATATTTTGTGTAAAGAACAATAACCATACTAAATTTCAGGGGTGCCTGGGTGGTTCAGTCAGTTAAGCATCTGACTTAGGCTCAGGTCATGATCTCACGGTTCATGAGTTCGAGCCCTGCATTGGGCTCTGTGCTGACAGCTCAGAGCCTGGAGCCTGCTTCAGATTCTGTGTCTCCTTCTCTCTCTGCCCCTCCCCAACTCATTGTCTGACTCTATCTCTCTCTCTAAGATAAATAAACATTAAAAAATATTAAAAAAAAAGAACAATAACTATACTAAATTCCTGGCTATTTTTCCAAGTTATACAAAGATACTAGAACAACTAAATGAAATCAATGGGAACATCTGTCTGGGATACTAGAGATTTTCCTCAATGTACTTAAGAAAGTAAAAGGAAATATTCAAAGATATTATAGCTTTTGTGTGTGGTATAGATTTCAAAAAACAGAACAAGATTTTATTAATTGTTAAATTATTTTCTTTTTGTGTTTTTGTACTTTCCTAATAAGGTCACATTTTTCATATTTTGACTTTGATAATACTTCAACCTTCTTCTTCTTTTTAATGTTTGTTTTTGAGAGAGAGAGAGAGAGAGAACACGCATGAGCAGGGGAGGGGCAGAGAGAGAAGAAGACACAGAATCCGAAGCAGTCTCTGCGCCACTGTCAGCACAAGCTGGACATGAGCTCAAACTCCCCAACTGTGAGATCATGACCTGAGCTGAGATCAAGAGTAGGAACCTCAACCAACTGAGCCACTCAGGCGCCCCCTTTACCTTTCTTCTTCATTTTTCCTGATACATGTTGTACCAATCCTTCAAATGAAGACTTCCTCCACAAAGTGTTACCTGTCAATCAGTCCACAATGATCTTTTCTTTCTTTGAACTTTTTTTTTTTTATGTTTATTTTTGAGAGAGAGAGAGCGAGCATGAACGGGCAGGGGCAGAGAGACAGGGAGACAGAATCTGAAGCAGGCTCCAGGCTCTGAGCTGTCAGCACAGAGGCTGACATGGGGCTTGAACTCACGAACTGTGAGATCACGACCTGAGGCGAAGACGGATGCTTAACTGACTGAGCCACCCAGGCACCCCTTTTTCTTTGAACTTCTATAGCACTTACTGTTTGCCATTAATTTGACACTTATTGCTTTGTAATTACTACCTATGAAGATATTTGAAAATATTTATGTTTAGCTTTATATGAAATATAAAGTTCCTCATGGTAGCAACTGCATCTTAATATTTTTGCACATAGCAACTGGCAAACTGTCCTGCTCAGTTATCCAGGCAAATAAGGTCAAGGGCATCAAATTTCTAGGAAGTCTTATAAGTAATGATATGGAATCCTTGTCTTTCTTATGACTCCACTCTATATACATAAATCTCATAGAAGAAAGGGCCAGTAAATAGTGAAGTCATCATCTTCCAGAAAGTTATTTGTCTTCTGACAAATCCTTTATTAGTTGGTTATCATGTTATAGCAGCATTATCAACAATAGTCAAATTATGGAAAGAGCCCCAGTGTCCATTGACTGATGAATGGATAAAGAAGATGTGGTATGTATATACACAATGGAATATTCTCAGCCATCAAAAAGAATGAAATTTTGCCATTTGCAAAGACAGGAATAGAGCTAGAGAATATTATGCTAATAAGTGAAATAAATTAGAGAAAAGTAAATTTGATATACTTTCACTCATATGTGGAATCTAATAAAACAGAACAAACGATCATAGGGGGAAAAAAGAGAGAGGCAAACCAAGAAGCAGACTCTTAACTATAGAGAACAAACTGATGGTTAGCAGAGGGAGGGTGGGTGGGGGGATGGGTTGAATGGGTGGTGGGGATTAAGGAGGACACTTGTGAGTGATAAGCACTGGGTGTTGTAAGTATTGAATCATTAAATTGTACACCTGAAACTAACACATTGTAGATTATGTTAACTAACTGGAATTTAAATAAAAACTAACAAAAATCAGGTTATTTTTTTTCTTGTTATCTGTCCAAATAAACTGTAGACTTTTTGAGGATAATGAATATATTTCATACTTCTTTTTTTTTTAACGATTTTATTTTTTTAAAGTACTCTCTATACCTAATGTGGGGCTTGAATTCACAAACCTGAGATCAAGCATCGCATGCACTACTGACTGAAAAATTCCCTAATCTGGGAAAGGAAAAATATATCCAGATCTAGGAAGCACAGAAACTACCATCAAAATCAGTAAAATCAGGCCAACACCATGACATATTGTAATTAAATTTGCAAAATATAGTGATAAAGAAAAAATCTTAAAAGCAGCAAGACAAAAGAAGTTAACTCACAAGGAAAAACCCATAAGGCTAGCTGGACATTTTTCAACAGAAACGCGGCAAGCTAGAAAGGAGTGTCACGATATATTCAAAGTGCTGAATGGGAATAATCTGCAGCCAAGAATACTCTATCTATCCAGCAAGGCTATCATTCAGAATAGCAGAAGAGATAAAGAGTTTCTCAGACAAACAAAAACTAAAGGAGTTCTGAACACTAAACCAGCTCTGCAAGGAAATATTAAAGGAAACTCCTTGAATGCAAAGGAGAGACTGAAAGTGACAGACAAGAAAGGATCAGAGAAAATCTCCTGAAACAACAAAACAAATAAAATGCAATAAATACATATCTTTGAATATAAATGGACTTAATGCTCTCATCAAAAGACAAAGGGTGTCAGAATGGATTAAAAAGACAAGACCTATCTATACGCTGCCTACAAGAGACTCATTTTACATCTAAAGATACCTGCAGATTGAAAGTGAGGGAATAGAGAAACATTTATCATGCAAATAGATGTCAAAAGAAAGCCAGAGTAGCAATACCTATATTGGACAAACTCGACTTTAAAACAAAGACTGTAAAAAGAGACAATGAAGGGCATTATTATATAGTCATAAAGGGGACAATCTAATAGGAAGACCTAACAACTGTAAATATTTATGCACCCAACATTTCATAGAACCCAAAGAACATTCTAATTGACTTTTAAAATTTACACAACTAGTTTTCAGTTTATGATTACAATGAGCCACACACTACTATCGTAGTAAAGAAAATCACTGGTTTTGGTTTGCCAAAAGAAATTTTTTTCTCCAATTCTGAATTGAATATTTCTCTTCATTGTCCCATCTTAAAAATGGATATTTTATTAACAAATCCATTAATGTATGTATTTCATAAAAGATATGCTTAAACCTTTTTCTAGATGAATTAGAAATCTATTTTAGAGCTCATTTCTTTTCTAATAGGGTCAAATATATGTGTCATGATCCTGCTTTTTAATTTTTGTTAGTCCTGTGGCAACTTAATCATATATGAATGTAGATTCAGTTGTAGAATATGAGTTAAAATATACTAATCAAAAAATATATGCAGAACTAAGTAAAATTATTTCAGATTTCTTGATCCTTTTAATGTGTGCGGCTTGTTGGTGGTGACATTTTTCTTGCTGGGCACTTGAATTTTAAGGATTTTGTACTTTTCTGCTGTAGCTAAGATTTATGGTTTTATGGTACAGTTCTGATCTGTTGGGTAAGCTACAGCAGAGTTGCAGTCACTATGCTAAAAACCAAAAGAAACAGAGGTGCCATTTATATATTAGCAATATGCCTTACAGTCAACTATTTTATTTCAACTTAAAACAATATGACTAATGAGAAAACTTTAGTTAATGTAAACAGAGTAAGACTTTTATGCCTGAAACATGCTTAACAATAAGAGTAAATATCTTTCCCTAGGTGTTTTCCACACAGACATTCCATTTTTCCATTTTAGCTGCTAAAATAATTTCTATTATTAATAATATAGTATATTAATTGTCATAAGTATCAATGGATAGAGGTACACACATAAAGGTACTTGTTTTTCATCCTTCGTAATTACCTGGAAATTGTACTATGCTCATATTGATCTTTTCTACCGTACTAAAATACTTATATAAGAATGATGATGTTAAAACAAAGTATATCCTAGAAAATAAACATTTTTAAATAGTGCTCTTAATAAAATGAGTCTAATTAATTGCAATGCCAAACAGTCCACTACACAACTGGTAGATTTCAAATGAGACTCTCAAATACTGTTAACATCTGAGTACCATAGCTCATTAATCAGAAATTCCTTCATTTTTGGTTCCATGATATGTTATTCTTATATAATGTTCCCCTTCTCACATACATGAATGAGACAAATGAATCAATAAAAAAATTGCTTGGTAGTATTGTATAAATGAAGTTTTATTAGATAGATAACTATTTTTTTTTTTTATTAGAAACTGAGAACAAGTATAGGAGAGGACCAGAGGGAGAGTGAGAGCGAAAGCAAGAGTGAGAGAGAATCCTAAGCAGGCTCCATGCTCAGTGTGGAGCCCAATGCAGGGCTCAACCCATGACCCTGGGATCATGACCTGAGCCAAAATCAAGAGTATCAAGAGTTACAGACGCTCAACCGACTGAGCCACCCAGGCACCCCTGTATATATATTTATTCTAGAAGCTTAAAAAGTGACAGATGTAGAAACCAAGTCAGCTGTGTCATGAAAGTGAGGTTAAGACACACAAGTTTTAGGTTGTTGTATGCCTTTGCCACTGCCCCCACCCTCTAGATCTACCACTGTCATTCTCTCACTTGAGAAACTAAACCTCAATTGTGGCAAGAGGAACTGGCAACGTATAGACCAGAAAGTTTTTTTTCCCCATTCCTTCTGGATTAAAATCACTCAGGCTAAACTTTCCCTTCTGTGAAGATACTAATAGTGGATTCATGTTTCCTAATTCCTCCTGCTAAATATAACTAAAATCCTGGAACTAGGTAGAAAGATCATGTCTGGAGACATTTTCCCTCCAGTTTTACTGAGATACAATTGACACAGAGTTCAAGGTATATAGCATAATAATTTGACTTAAACTGTAAAATGATTATTACCACAATAAGTTCAGTTAACATCTATAATCTCAAATAGATACATAAAGAAAAAGTTCTTTTCTTGTGATACGAACTCTTAGGATCTAATCTCGTAACTTTCAAATATACCATACAACAGTGTTAATTATAGCCATCATGTTGTATCTTACATCTCTAGCACTTATAACTTATATGTGAGATCACACAGTGTTTTTTTTTAAAAAATATATTCATTTAGGGGCACCTGGGTAGCTCAGTTGGTTAAGTGACTGACTTCAGCTCAGGTCATGATCTCACAGTTTGTGAGTTCGAGCCCCACATCAGGCTCTGTGCTGACAGCCCAGAGCCTGGAACTTGCTTCAGATTCTGTGTCTCCCTCTCTCTCTGCCCCTTCCCTGCTCATGCTCTCTCTCTGTCTCTCAACAATAAATAAATGTTAAAAAATTAAAAAAAAAATTCATTTATTCTGGGGAGGGCACAAGCAGGGGAGGGGCAGAGAGAGGGGGACAAAGGATCTGAAGCAGCTGACAGGCTGACAGCAGCAAGCCCGATGTGGGTCTCCAACTCACGAATTGTGAGATCATGACCTGAGCTAAGTCGAACACTCAACTGACTGAGTCACCCAGGTGCCCCAGATCATGGAGTATTTATCTTTCTGTCTTACTTACTTCATTTAGCATAATGCCCTCAAGGTCCATCCATGTTGCCACAAATGTCAGGCTTTCCTTCTTTTTTTATGGCTGAATAATAGTCAATGTGTGTGTGTGTGTGTGTGTGTGTGTACACACACATGCCACAACTTCTTTATCCATTCTCTGTTGATGGACACTTAGGTTGTTTTCATATCTTGGGTACTGCACATAATGCTGCTGTATACATAGGGAGCAAATATGTCTTTGACATAGTATTTTAATTTCCTTCACACATATTCTCAGAAGTGGAATTGCTGGATCATCTGGTAGTTCTATTTAAAAAAATTTTTTTTTCAACGTTTATTTATTTTTGGGACAGAGAGAGACAGAGCATGAACGGGCGAGGGGCAGAGAGAGAGGGAGACACAGAATCGGAAACAGGCTCCAGGCTCTGAGCCATCAGCCCAGAGCCCGACGTGGGGCTCGAACTCACGGACTGTGAGATCGTGACCTGGTTGAAGTTGGACGCTTAACCGACTGCGCCACCCAGGCGCCCCTGGTAGTTCTATTTTTAATTATTTTCAGGAAACTCCATACTGTTTTCTATAGTGGCTGCACCAATGTACAGTGCTACCAACAGGGCAAGAGGGTTCCCTCTTCTCTATATCCTTACCAGCATTTGTTATCTCTCATCATTTGATGATGGCCATTCTAACAGGCATGAGGTGATGTCTCATTATGCTTTTGATTTGCATTTCCTGATGATTAATTACGTTGAGCACGTTTTCATGTACCTGTTGGTCATTAGTATACCTTTTTTTGGAAAAGTGTCTATTCAGCTCCATTGTCCATTTTTAAATTGGATTACTTGTTATTTTGCTATTGAGTTGTATGAGTTCTCTATATATATTGGATATTAACCCCTTATATATGATTTGCAAATATTTTTTTCCCATTCTGAGACTATCTTTTCATTTTGTTGATCACTTCTTTTGAAGCTTTTTAGTTTGATGTAGTCCTATATTTACTTTAATTTTGATTTTTTTTTTGTTTGTACTTTAGGTATCAGACCCAAAAAGCCATTGCCAAGACCATGTCAAAGAGATTTTTTCCTGTGTTTTCTTCTAGTTTTATGGTTTCCAGTCTTATATTTAAGTTTTAGTCCATTTTGAGTTAATTTTGGTGAGTGTTATAAGACAGGAGTATAGTTCCATTCTTTCACAAGTGAATAACCAGTGTTCCCAACATCATTTATTGAAAAGATCATTATTTCCTCTGCTAAGTATTCTTGACTCCCTTGTCAAATGTTAGTTGACCATGTATGTGGGGCTTTATTTCTGGGCTTTCCATTCTGTTCCACTGGTCTATGTGTCTATTTTTATGTCAGTTCCATACTGTTTTGGTTACTATAACTTTATAATATAGCTTTAAGTCAAAAAGTGTGATTCCTCTCACTTTGTCCTTCTTTGGAGACATTTTTGTTTGTCATGACCAGAGGGTGTTAGTGGAACCTAATGAGTTGAGGCCAGAAAGGCTGCTAAACAACCTATAATAAACAGAACAACACCCACAACAAAAAATTATCTGGCCCAAAATGTCAATAGTGCTAATTTGAGAAATCCTGCCATAGATTATAAAATACACAAATAATATAAAATCTATGAATATTTAGTTAGGATTTCCCCTTTCTATCTACTTGCCTAAATAATATTATCTGCCAGACACTTTATGGCACTGCAAACAAAAAGATGAATTGGGACAAGATTTGATATAGAGAACAAACTGAGGGTTGCTGGAGGGGTTTGGAGTAGGGGGATGTGCTAAGTGGGCAAGGGGCATTAAGGAGTACACTTATTGGGATGAGCACTTGGTATTATATGTAGGGGATACATCACCGGATTCTACTTCTGAAATCATTATTGCACTATATACTAACTTGGATGTAAATTAAAAAACAAAAATAAATATAAAAAAAGGGAAAATATTTGAAAATTGAGGAGCTTATAATTTTTTTTTTAATTTTTTTTCCCCAACATTTATTTATTTTTGGGACAGAGAGAGACAGAGCATGAATGGGGGAGGGGCAGAGAGAGAGGGAGACACAGAATCAGAAACAGGCTCCAGGCTCTGAGCCATCAGCCCAGAGCCTGACGCGGGGCTTGAACTCATGGACCGCGAGATTGTGACCTGGCTGAAGTGGGATGCTTAACCGACTGCGCCACCCAGGCACCCCGAGGAGCTTATAATTTAAGGGCAAAAGAGGAGAGGCAAATCTAGATGGCCCTGGGTTCATTTTCTCCTACCTTTTGACAACCTAGTAAGAAGTTGGCTCAGCAGGTCTGAGTTTGATCAATAAAAGAACAAGCTAATAACTGAAGCTTAGTTCCAGAGACTTTTCCTTTCTAAGAAGGCCATTTTCCTTAACCAGGAATTTCTCTTTTCATCTAGACATTCCTCATTTTCTTCGAAGATCTGTAAAAAATACATTCTCTGGACATTTTATCTTCTACTGGAGCATTCTCCATGGTGCATCCCACTACAGTTGATTAAGGTGTGCCTTGCTGTAATATAGTGAGAGGACAGAGGGCCATATATTCTGCTGTTTCTCTCCCTGTCAGTTATCATTAAACCTCATTGCACTTTTACACTACTTGGTACAAGTGATGAGTGTGTGCATACCTCCTTTAAGAACAAGCAAGGAAGGAAATAATTAAACAAAAAAAGCTGTAATAGAGTTATAAACAAATGTGAAGAAACTAGAAGCTATCAAAGTATAAAAGTATTTCTTTTAGCGAAGTTATTGAATTTACTATCTGAAGTAGCAATTTAGAGGAAAAAAAGATGCTGTCTTTCACCCCCTTAATTAAGTTTATTCCTAGCTATTTTATTGTTTTTGGTGTAATTGTAAATGGAATTGTTTTCTTAATTTCTCTTTCTGTTGTATAGAAATGCAACAGATTTATGTACATTGATTTTGTATTGTTTGACCTTATTGAATTGATATTTATTAGTTCTAGTTGTGGAGTCTTTAGGATTTTCTACATATATTATCAAATCATCTGCAAACAGTGAATATTTTACTTATTCTTTACCAATTGAGATGACTCTTACTTCTTTTTCTTGTCTTATTGCTGTGGCTAGGATTTCCAGTACTATGTTGAATACAAGTGGAGAGAGTGGAATCCTTTTCTTGTTCCTTATCTTAGGGGAATAGCTCTCAGTTTCCTCCCATTGATTATGATGTTCTCTGTGGGTTTTTCATACATGGCCTTTATTATGTTGAGGTATGTTCCCTTTAACCCTACTTTGTTGAGGGTTTTTTTTTTGTTTTGTTTTAATAATGAATGGATGTTGTACTTTGTTAAATGCTTTTCATGTATCTACTGAAATGACCATATGTTATCCTTTCTCATGTTGATGTGATGTGTCACACTGATTGATTTGCAAATAGTAAAACATGCTATACAGGAATAAATCCCAGTTGATTGTGGCGAATGATTTTTTAATGTATTGTTGGATTCAGTTCATCAATATTTTGTTGAGGATTTTTGCATATATGTTCATTAGAGATATTGGACAGTAGTTCTCTTTTTTTGTAGTGCCTTTGCCTGGTTTTGGTGTCAGGGTAATCCTAGCTTTCCCTCCTCTTCTATTTTTTGGAATAGATTGAGAAGAATAGGAATTAACTCTTCTTCAAATGTTTGGTAGAATTCACCTGTGAAGCTTTCTGTTCCTAGACTTCTGTTTGTTGGGAGTTTTGAATCCTGATTCAATTTCATTGCTGGTAATTGGTCTGTTCAAATTTTCTGTTTCTTCCTGCTTCAGATTTGGGAGATTATAGGTTTCTAGGAATTTATCAATTTCTTCAAGGTTGTCCAGTTTGTGATATAATTTTTCATAATATTCTATTACAATCCTTTGTATTTCTGTGATGCTGGTTATTATTTCTTCTTTTTTATTTCTTATTTTGTTTATTTGAGTTCTCTTTTTCTTGATTAGTATGGCTAAATGTTCATCAATTCTGTTGATTTTTTCAGAGTACCAGCTCCTGAATTTCATTGACATGTTGTATTTCACTTTTAGTTTCTATTTCATTTGTTTCTGCTCTAATCTATTATTTCCTTCAACTAGTTTTGGGTTTTGTTTGTTATTTTTTTTTCTGGCAACTTTAGGTGTTGATAGGTTTAAGATTTTTCTTGTTTCTTGAGGTAGAACTGTATTGCTACAAACCTCCCTGATTGGGTTGTGTTTTCATTTTCATTTTTTCCCCCATGTATTTGGATTTCCTCTTTTATTACTTGGTTGACCCATTCATTGTTTAGTAGCATGTTATTTAACTTCCATGGGTTTGTGTTCTTTCAGATTTTTTCTTTTGGTTGATTTCTAGTTTCATAGTGCTGTAGTTAGAAAAGATACATTGTATGACTTCAATCTTTCTAAATTTGTTGAGACTTGTTTTGGGGCCTAATATGTGATCTATTCTGGAGAATGTTCCATGTGCACTTGAAGGAATGTATATTCTGCTGTTTTAGGATGGATTGTTCTAAATATATCTGTTAGATCCATTTGATCCAGTGTATCATTCAAAGCCACTGTTTCCTTGTTGATTTTCTGTTTGGATGATCTGTCCAATGTTTTAAGTGGGGTGTTCAAGTCCCCTAAAATTATTGTATTACTATCAATTACTTGCTTTATGTTTGTTATTAGCTGATTTATGTATTTAGGTGCTCTCATTTTGAGTGCACTAATATTTATAATTGTTTCAACGTCTTGTTGGATTGTTCCCTTTATGATTATATACTGTCCTTCTTTGTCTCCTATTAACTGTCTTTGTTTTGAAGTCTATTTTGGTGTTTGTACTGAGTCTCTTCTAGGCATCATATAGGTGGGTCTTGCTTTTTTATCCATTCGGTCACCTTATGTCTTTTGATTGGAGTGCTTAGTCCATTTACATTCAAAGTAATTATTGATAAGTATGTACTTTTTGTCATTTTGTTACTTGTTTTATGGTTGTTCTGGTAGTTCTTCTCTGTTCTTTTTTTCGCTTGCCCTCTTCTCTCATGGTTTGTTGGCTTTCTTTAGTGATATATTTGGAAACCTTTCTATTTTTTTTGCATATCTATTACTGGTTTTTGATTTGTGGTTACCATTAGTTTCATATATAACATTTTAGGTATATAGCAGGCTACATTAAGTTGATGGTCACTTAAGTTTGAATCCATTCTTTATTCTTTTCCCTTCACATTTTAGGTATATGGTATCATATTTCAAATCCTTTTATTTTCTGAATCCTTTGACTGATTTTTATAGATATTCTTTCATTTATTTAAAAAAATTTTTTTTTTCAACATTTTATTTATTTTTGGGACAGAGAGAGACAGAGCATGAACAGGGGAGGGGCAGAGAGAGAGGAAGACACAGAATCAGAAACAGGCTCCAGGCTCCGAGCCATCAGCCCAGAGCCCGACGTGGGGCTCGAACTCACGGACCGCGAGATCGTGACCTGGCTGAAGTCGGACGCTTAACCGACTGCGCCACCCAGGCGCCCCTATAGATATTCTTAATTTTACTGCCTTTATGCTTCCTTCTTTTCTTACTCTTACTTATGGTCTTTCCTTTCCACTCAAAGAATCCCCTTTAACATTTCTTATAGAGCTGTTTTAGTGTCATGAATTCCTTTAATTTATGTTTGTCTCGGGAAAGTATCTCTCCTTCTATTCTGAATGAGAGCCTTGCTGGACTTTTCTTTCAGCAGTTTGAATATATCATGCCACTCCCTTCTGGCCTATAATGTTTCTGCTGTAAAACCAGCTGATAGCCTTATGGGGTTTACCTTGTATATAACTGTTTTATTTCCCCTTTCTGCTTTAAAAATTATCTTTATTGCTACTCTTTGCCATTTTAACTACCATATGTCTTAGTGTGGACCTCCATGGGTTGAGGGCACTCTGTGCCTCATGGATGTGCATTTCGGTTTCCTTCCCTAGATTTCTGAAGTTTTCAGATGTTATTTCTTCAAATACATTTTCTGCCCCCTTTTCTCTCTCCTCCCTTTGCGAATGTTATTATTCTTAATGATGTCCTAAGGTTCCCTAAGTCTCTTTTCATTTATTATTGTTATTTTTTCTCTCTTCTGTTCAGCATGGTTTCCATTACCATGTCCTTTAGGTCACTGATACATTCTTCTGCTTCATTCCCTCTAGTGTATTTTTCATTTCAGTTATTGAGTTCTTCATGTCTGATTGGTTCTTTTTCATATTTTTTAAGCCTCTTTGTTAAGTGTCTCACTGAGAACCTCCAGGCTTTTCTCCAGTTCAGTGAATACCTTCATGACCACTACTTTAAATGACCTATCAGGCATATAACTTATCTCTGTTTGGTTCAGTTTTCTTGCTGTGATTTTGTCCTGTTCTTTTATCTGGGATATGTTCTCCTGTCTCCTTATTTTGTCTACATATCTGAGTCTGTTTCTATGTGTTAGCAAAGTCAGCTATAGCTCCTGCCTCGAAAGTAGTGGCCGTAGGAAGAAGAGATCCTGTAGGGTCTTGCATTGCAATGTTTCCTGTTCACCAGAACCTGGCACTTCAGGGGTGTCTTCTGTATGTGCTGTGTGCACCTACTGTTGTGGCTAAGCTGCATTTGCTTTCAATCCAGTTGTCTGAAATGGTTTTTTTTTTTTTTTTTTTTTTTTTTTTTTTTTTTGCCTGTTGTGGGCAGGTTTTGGTCCTGTGTTGTTAGTCGGCCAGTTTGGGGTTGCCTTGGCCTTGAGTTGAGTCATAGCTGGTGTTTGCCAGAGATGGAGTAGCAGCAAACTACCCAGCACTTTTCCTGTGTTGTCCCCTGAGAAGCTTTGGGTGGTGGGTGGGGCCTGCAGCCAGACCAGCTATCTGTCCTTAGCTTACTGCTGGGGCCATAGCTGGACTGGTATGCGTGGTTATCTTTCTTTCTACCAGGGGCAGGAGTCACTTTATAGAGTGGCGCTGGCCTGTCGAGGCTGCTTGCATACTGTCAGGATTGTGGCACCACTTTGGATGGATTCTGGACAAGGTGGGGTGGATTCACAGGAGAACGCGGGGGTGGGGCACACTGTTAGCAAGCTAGGTGGGGTATGTTGGTGCTTTCCTGTTTTGCGTGGGTATCTGTGTATCTAGGTTGGGGAAATTGAGGGAAATGGTGTACACCAGCTTCACTGTTCCTGGAGAAGTCTCCCAATGATTCCTGCCCCTCCAGGTTATACTCTGAGATTAGTAACAAATCTTTCTCCCATATACCCAATGCATTTTGAAACTTGCTTCTATGCCATATCCCCTTGGGATGTTTGTGCTCTCTCCTCAAGGGTGGGGGACTCAATTTCCCACTGCCCTGCTGGCTCTTCTAGAGCTCAATGTGCTGTGTTTTTTGTTTTTGTTGTTATTTATTTATTTTTTTTTGAGAGAGAGAGAGAGAGAGAGAGACAGTGCAAGTGAGGGAGAGGCAGAGGCAGACAGAGAGAGAACATCCCAAGCAGGCTCTGCACTCAGCACAGAGCCAGACAGGGCTTGACATGGGGCTTGATCTCATGACTGTGACAGTACAACCTGAACCGAAATCAGGAATCAGATGTTTAACCGACTGAGCCACCCAGGTGCCTCAAATGCACTGTCTCTTAAACTCTCCTATTATTAACCACTTTTAACACAACAGATAGTTATGTTCAACAAATAGTTAGAATTTGATGAAAGTTATAGGTCCCCGAATCTGCTGATTTTTAAACTGCCAGATGTGAAGCCCCAATGACTGCAAGAGTTTGTGAAATTATGTCCCTCTGTTTTTCAAAGCCACGTTATGGGGATTAGTCTTCTGTGCCTGGGGTGCTTGGTGTGAGTGAATGTTTCTTTCCCTTCTCTGAGCTGCTGGGTCCCTCCTTCCTAAAGCCAGTCCTGCATGTCCATTTAGCTCCAGACCACATCTCTGTCCTTCCTACCCTCTTGGATGTGACCTCTTCTGTACATTTAGCTGTGGAGACTCTGTTCTGCCAGTCTTTGGGTTATCTTCTGGATTATTTACATTGATGTGGGGATTATCTACTTGTATCCTTGGGACAAGCTGAGCCCAGGATCATCCTATTCTGCCATTTTCCCTACAAGTTCTCTATCCATTCATCTGTTAATCGACACTTGGGTTGCTTTCACCTTTTGGCTATTGTGAATCAAGCTGCTATGAACATGGGTTTACAAATATATTTTGGAGACCTTGTTTAAAATTCTTTTGGGTATGTACCCAGAAATGAGACTGCTGGATCATATAGTTAATTCTGTTTAATTTTGTGAGAACTGTCATTCTGTTTTACATAGCGGCTGCACCATTTACATTATTGTCATGTCTGTCTGTTCAGACCGCTATAAAAAAAATGCCATAGGCTAGGTAGCTTATAAACAACAGTAATATATTGTGCACTGTTCTGGAGGTTGGGAAGTCAGAGATCAAGAAACTAGCATGATTGTATTCTGGTGAGAGTCTGCTTCCTGGTTCATAGTCAGAGCCTTCTTGCTGTGTCCTCACATGATGGGAAGGGGGAGGCAATTCTCCAGGGCTTCTTTTATAAGGGCATTAATCACTTTCCAAAGGCCCCATCTTCTAATACCCTGGATATTAGGATTTCCACAGGAATTTTGGGGGAATATAAATTTCTGCCTATAGCATAGACTAGTATACAGGGTTCTATTTCTCTGCATCCTTACCAATGCTTGTTACTTTCTGCTTTTTTGTTTGGTTAGTAGTCATCCTAATAAGTGTGAGGTAGAATCTCATTATGGTTTTGATTTGTATTTCTCCAATGATCAGTTTTATTGAACATCTTTTCAAGTATTATTAATCATTGGTATATCTTTTATGGAGAGTTATCTACCCAAGTTTTGTCCATTTTTGAATTGTTTTTGTTTTTGTTGTTGAGCACTGCCACAGATTTAAGATTTCTGTCTGAGGTAATAACTGATTCTAAGTGCTTTCCTATTATATTTCATTTAATAGTTACAACTGCATAGCAGCCTTTGAAATAACTATCCATTCACAGGGTAGAGTGTGAGAAGAATTAATGCTAGGAGAACCTTAAAGAATATCAATTAGCTTGTGAAACATAGCAGACATTTAAAAAATTGATTACAAGGTTTGAATCTGTATATTTTTGTTCTTAACATTTAGTTTTTGAACCTGAGAACTAAGCCTGAGTTGGCCAATGTTACGGAATAATTTTTTTCTGTTTTCCATTTTAAGAAGTCTTTAGAACACTAGTGTCTCCTTTCTTAAACTACTTGAGTGTATTAAATGATATCTTCCTAGGTGAGAAAGATAATTTAACTCCTTAAAAAATTTGTTTTAAATGTTTATTTTTGAGAGAGACATAGTGCGAACAGAAGAGGGGTAGAGAGAGGGAGACACAGAATCTGAAGCAGGCTCCAGGCCCTGAGCTGTCAGCACAGAGCCCGATGCAGGGCTTGAACTCACAAACTGTGAGATCATGACCTGAGCCAAAGTTGGACGCTCAACTGCCTGAGCCACCCAGGCATCCCAAGATAATTTAACTCTAAATAACAAACACCCATTCCATCCCATCTACTAAATTATTCATATATCACTAAAATAAATTCTAAAATATTTACAGATTAAAGAATAAGTACTTCTTACTACCTACTTTAATATAAAGGAATAACAATAGTCACATAATATTTGGCAGAGTGTACTATTTGGTTCCTAGTGTTTAGCCTATGAATATTGGGTTTTCCAACCTACGAATATAACTAAACCATTCTTTTTTTTTTTTTACATAGAATGCCTGTTCTATGTATTATTGAAAAACTTTCAAAAGTATTTTTGCTTACATGGAAAAAGTTTAAGGATACCAAAATTAATATAGTAAAAACACATTTAATAAAACAATCTGGTCATACATTTTAATTTAATTATTTTAATTCTTTGGTTAAAATACCTGAATTTACTATAGTCTTAACTGTTGAAGATGTAATTTCTTTGTCTTAAATGAAGAATGTTAGAAATATTAGAAATTTTAAGGTACATCTATTATCTTCTTCAGAATGTATTAGGAAAATGGAAATCTATGTTCATTAAATCAAGGAAAAAAGAAATGCAAAAGCAGAATACCAGAATCATAACATTTCCTTGTTTTACTGAGAATTTTTCTCTTCTTCCTTATGTACCAATATATGTAATATTATGATACTAGAGTGCTTTTTAAAATTTTTAAAAAAATGTTTATTTATTTTTGAGAAAGAGACAGAGCATGAGCAGGCGAAGGGCAGAGAGGGAGACACAGAATCTGAAGCAGGCTCCAGGCTCCGAGCTGTCAGCACAGAGCCTGATGCAGGGCTCGAACTCACGAACCAGGAGATCATGACCTGAGCCCAAGTCGGATGCTTAACCAACTGAGCCACCCAGGCGCCCCACTAGAGTGCTTTTTTAATTCTTATGTATTTACATTTTAAAAGCTTCATGCACTATATATAGCTGAAAGGAAATTTTATGCCCAGTATTACAAATCAGAACATCCATGTACAATGCTTTGTACAATGCCTGGTCAGAGTAAGTACTAATCACTGTTGGCTATTATTATTACTGAAGAGTATCCTCAAGTCCTAAGGACATAAAAGATAGTAACAATGTCCCTTAGAAACAACATCAAGCAGTTAGAATCACTGGTCAATTTGACACATCTCTGAAGGCAAGGGAAATAAAAGCAAAAATGAACTACTGTAACCTCATCAAGATAAAAAGCTTCTGCACAGCAAAGGAAAAGGCAACCAATGGAATGGGAGAAGATATTTGCAAATGACATATTGGATAAAGGGTTCATGTCCAAAATCTATAAAGAACTTACCCAAACTCAACACCCGAAAAACAAATAACCAGTGTAGAAATGGGCAGAAGACATGAATAGACACTTTTCTAAAGAAGACATCCAGATGGCCAACAGACACATGAAAAGATGCTCAACATCACTCATCATCAGGGAAATACAAATCAAAACCACATTGAGATACGACCTCATGGCTAAAATTAACAACTCAGGCAACAACAGATGCTGGCAAGGATGTGGAGAAACAGGAACTGGTGGGAATGCAAACTAGTGCAGCCAGTCTGGAAAGCAGTACAGAGGGTCCTCAAAAAATTAATAGAATATCCAAGGGATACAGGAGTGCTGATGCATAGGGGCACATGTACCCCAATGTTTATAGCAGTGCTCTCAACAATAGCAAAATTATGGAAAGAGCCTAAATGTCCATCAACTGATGAATGGATAAAGAAGATGTGGCTTATATATACAATGGAATACTCTTGGCAATGAGAAAGAATGAAATCCTGACATTTGCAACAACATGGATGGAACTGGAGGGTATTATGCTAAGTGAAATAAGTCAGAAAAAGACAGATATATGTTTTCACTCCTATGTGGAATTGTAGAAACTTAACAGAAGACCATGGAAGAGGGGAAGGTGACAAATAGCTTCAAACAGAGAGGGAGGCAAACCACAAGGGACTCTTAGATACAGAGAACAAAGTGAGGGTTGATGGTGGGGGGTAGAGGGGCAGGGTGAAAACGGGTGATAGGTATTGAGGAGGGCACTTGTTGGGATGAGCACTGGGTGTTGTATGTAAGTGATGAATCATAGGAATCTACGCCTAAAATCAAGAGCATACTGTATACACTGTATATTAGGTAACTTGACATATATATATATATATATATATATATATATATATATATATATATAGTGGGAAGAATCAAAGCTGAAGCAATACTTGCTCACTGATATGAACTAGCATTAACTTTACTATTTTACATTCACTTTAATGCTGCTGGGAGCTCCTATATAAAGAGCCTTTCAGAATGTTCTCTAAAATAAAACCAAGACTTGTAAAGCACAATAAAATTCAATTTATCCTGATCAAAACACAAAACAAACAAACAAAAAAGCATCACTGGTAAATTGACTCCTCCTGTCACTTAACTACTAAATAAAGTAGGATCAGCAACCTCCTAGAAAGTCAAAGGATGTACCCATTATTTAAATGCTGTTTCTGAAATCACTACAAAACACAAATCATTAAGTACAAAGTCTTAAGCCTAAACCAAAACCAAAACATCATAAAACAACAGTTTATGTTATTAAATTTAGTCATTTTCACTTTACACAGTTACCATGGTTAAAATAGAAATGAAACAAAGATTATGAGGGATAATTTCCTCTTTTTAGGATACCCTAAGCTTTTTACAAGATGACACTTAAAAATATTGTAGTAGTATTAAGAATGTACAGGTTTTGTAGCATCTTTTCATGTCTGGTAGTCATCTGGATGTCTTCTTTGGAAAAGTGTCAATTCATGTCTGCTGGCCATTTCTTCATTGGATTACTTGTTTTTGAGGTGTTGAGTTTGAGAAGTTCCTTATAGATTTTGGATACTAACCCTTTATCTGATATGTCATTTTAAATACCTTCTCTCATTCTGTCAGTTGCCTTTTAGCTTTGTTGATTGTTTCCTTTGCTGTGTAGAAGTTTTTATCTTGATGAAGTCCCAATAGTTTATTTTTGCTTTTATTTCCCTTGCCTCTGGAGACATGTCAGGTAAGAAGCTGCTGCAGCCAAGGTCAAAAAGGTTGCTGTCTGTTTTCTCCTCTAGGATTTTGGTGGTTTCCTGTCTTACATTTAGGTCTTTCATCCATTTTGAGTTTATTTTTGTGCATGGTGTAAGAAAGTGGTCCAAGTTCATTCTTCTGCATGTCACTGTCCAGTTTTCCCAACACAATTTGCTGAAGAGACTGTCTTTTTTCTACTGGATACTCTTTCCTGCTTTGTTGAAGATTAGTTGGTCATCTATATATGTCCATTACTGGGTTCTCTATTCTGTTCCATTGATCTATGTGTCTGTTTTTGTGCCAGTACCATACTGTCTTTATGATTACAGCTTTGTAATACAGCTTAAAGTCCAGAATTGTGATGCTTCCAGCTTTGGTTTTCTTTTCCAGGATTGCTTTGTCTATTCAGGGTCTTTTCTGGTTTCAAACAGATTTTAGGATTGTTTGTTCTAGTCTGTGAAGAATGCTGGTGTTATTTTTGATAGAGATTGTATTGAATATGTAGATTGCTTTGGGTAGTATTGACATTTTAACAATATTTGTTCTTTCAATCCATGAGCATGGAATGTTTTTCCATTTCTTCATGTGTTCTTCAGTTTCTTTCATAAGCTTTCTATAGTTTTCAGCATACACATCTTTTACCTCTTTGGATAGGTTTATTCCTAGGTCATTTATGTTTTTTGGTGCAATTGTAAACGGGATCGATTCCTTACTTTCTGTTTCTGCTGCTTCATTATTGATGTATAGAAATGCAACCGATTTCTGTACGTTGATTTTATAGCCTGTGACTTTGCTGAATTCATGTATCAGTTCCAGCAGTTTTTTGGTGGAGTCTTTCAGGTTTTCCATGTAGAGTATCATGTCATCTGCAAGGAGTGATAGTTTGACTTCTTTTTTCCCAATTTGGATGCCTTTTATTTCTTTTTGTTGTCTGATTGCCGAGGCTAGGACTTCCAGTTCAATATCACTCATCAACAGGGAAATACAAACCAAAACCACACTGAGAAACCACCTCACACCTGTCAGAATGGCTAAAATTAACAACTCAGGAAACAACAGATGTTGGTAAGGATTGAGAGAAAGGGGAACCCTTCTGCACTATTGGGGGGAATGCAAACTGGTGCAGCCATTCTGGAAAACACTATGGAGGTTCCTCAAAAAATTAAAAATAGTACTACCCAATGATCCAGCAACTGTACTACTAGGTATTTATCCAAAGCATACAAAAATGCTGATTTGAAGCGATACATGCATCCCAATGTTTATGGCAGCAGTACCAACAATAGCCTAATTACGAAAAAAGCCCAAATGTCCCATCGACTGATGAATGGATAGAGAAGATACGGTGTGTGTGTGTGTGTGTGTGTGTGTGTGTATATATACATATATGTATATATATATATAATGGAATACTACTCAGCAAGCAAAAAGAATGCAATCATTCCATTTGCAACCACATGGATAGAACTGGAGTGTATTATGCTAAGAGAAGTAAGTCAGGCAGGGAAAGACAAATGTACAATTTCACTCATATGTCGAATCTGAGAAACACAACAGATGAACGTAGGGGAAGGGAAGGAAAAATATGTTAACAATAGAGAGGGAGGCAAACCATAAGAGACTGTAAAATACAGAGAACAAACTGCGGGTTCCTGGAGAGGAGGTGGGTGGAAGGATTGATGGGCATTAAGGAGGGCACTTGTTGGGATGAGCACTGGGTGTTATATGTAAGTGATGAATCACTGGGTTCTACTCCTGAAACCAATACTACACTGAATGTTAATTAACTTGACTTTATAAATACATTATAAGAAAGAAAAATAAAAGAATGTGTATGTTTTGTAGTTAGTGCTGAGTTTAAGTCCAGCTCTACTAGTTAAGAGCTGACTGAAACAGCTAAATTACTTGAGCTCCCAGAGCCTCAGCATCCTCAGGTGTAGACTGATGGCTGCCATGCAAGGGTGCTGTGAAATTCAATGAGATACCATAGAGTGAGTCTGCAATAGTGGTCAGCACAAAGTAGAGGCTTTATAATAATAAACACAGATCTATTAATTTTAACTCAGCTTTTTCAATAGTTTATACTACTTTATGTTAGATGAAGAAATTGTTTTTGCAACCAGTTATGAACTGTCAGTATAATCTATTTTGGTTAAGCTTTCTGTTCAAGTTTTCTGTCTCAAATCTTATTTTAAAGAAATATAAATCCTTGAACTGGTTTTATGTTAGCATTTCAACCAATACTTGGGTGTCCTAGAAAGGGCAAAGCACATAAAGACAAAATTAGGTATAGAACCAGTCTTTAATGAGTCTATAGTCTAATGGGAGATAAGACAGATATATAACTATTGACACAAGGTAGAGTGTGGTAGGTGTTATAAGAGAGGTACACCATCAAGTTCTACTGACGTTTGGTGGGAAGAGAGTTTATTTCCAGTTTTTGAAGGAGGGTTAGTAAAAGACTGATTGCCTAAGTTATACTTACTTCATTAAATGAAATAAGTACATCTTTTTTTCATGTGTTCTGGAACAGCTTACCTAGCAATTAAATTATCTACATGTTAAAACTCAAACAGAATTAACTGATAAAAGATAAAACCAACTGGTCCCAGGAACTTTTTTGTACAGTTTGATATGTATCTGAACTAAAACATAGATAAGTAATTTGTTCAAATTGTCTATATCCTTATTCAAATCTTCTTGACTAACAATGATGTATTAAAGTATTTGTTTTTAGTTGTGTTTGTCAATTTCTCCGTGAATTTTATTAAACAGCTTTTGTTTTATGGAATGTTTCTATGCTGAAGCAGTATTATAATTGAGAGTCTTAAGTGTGTATAATTAGCTAAAAAGGAAACTCATTCTTTTATATTTCATTTATTGTTAAGCCATTATATAAAAAGAGAATGGTCATATACGGATTCTTCCTTTTTTTGGTGCATAAAAATGGACGAGTAACAGCAACTCTCTTTATAGTTCTTCATGGTTAGGACTCTAGGAATCTCAAAGAAGCCCATTAATATGTTAGGGTTCCTTTTCTTATTTAGGGAATTGAAATTAGAACAGTTGTATTTACTATGATTTGGACCTCCTCTCAGTCAGCTAGCCATCTGTCAAAAACGGACATCCTTTGCTTAGTCTTATTTCTTTTTTGTTTTGATTGCATTTCCCTTTATTATTTATTCAAATATACAACTAGAAGTTTTTATTTATAATCACATATTAAAAAACCTATATATAACATTGTAGCTTCTATTTCACATATGAGAAAACTAGAATTAGTCTAGGTTGTAGACTGGATTCCTAATTTTTACTTCTTCTAAGAATAGCTTTGTTAACTAAGTTACCACTTCACATTTTGGTCAAAATAACTCAGGTAATGTCTCCCAATTTCTCTGTTACTTCAACTGAAAAGTGAGGATAATGATTTGGCTCCAATATGGCTCATAATCGGGATATATGAGGAATGAACATTAGTATATTTATCATAAGGATCTTTTTGTAATCTGATGGGCACAGTTTCTGGTGTGAAAACATGATGATAATTTTTGTCATCCAGCTTACCTTGCCAATATATTGATTGAAGGTGTTTTTGTGTATTATGGATATTGTATCAAGTCTTACCTGAACCATTTTTCAGATATCCATTTGCATCTACAGTTGTATACATGATATAAGGTCCAGGCTGATTTACTCCAAAGGGCTGCAATAAAAAAGGAATAAATAGTTAAGCCTACAAAAGTAAGTCATTTGAAGTTTCAGACAAATCTCTTACAAATAAAACAGTTTTACAATAATTATTATTATATAGAATATATGTTATATATTATGTATATTATATATATACATATATACATATATATGTGTGTATATATATATGTGTGTGTGTGTGTGTGTGTATATATATATATATATATATACACACACACACACACACACACACACACATACACACATACATACATATATGGCAGTTAGAGAACATTTCCTTAAGCAGACAACCTGTTAAGTATTCAAAAGAAAACCTCTGTGGGGCGCCTGGGTGGCTCAGTCAGTTAAGCGGCCGACTTCGGCTCAGGTCATGATCTCGGGGTCCATGAGTTCGAGCCCCGCGTTGGGCTCTGTGCTGACAGCTCAGAGCCTGGAGCCTGTTTCAGATTCTGTGTCTCCCTCTCCCTGACCCTCCCCCGTTCATGCTTTGTCTCTCTCTGTCTCAAAAATAAATAAACGTTAAAAAATTTTTTTTTAAAAATAAAAAAAAGAAAACCTCTGTTAGTAGAAAATTCTCAACACTTTAAATGATTTCATAGTTGCATTTATAGTTATTTTATTGTATATTTCTAACATCTAATATTATTCTTTATTATATTAATGTGAATATTTTAAGCAAAATTTACTACTTTTGGTTCCACATAGAATAGAGTTAGGAGAGTCTTATTATGACATTTCTGTTGAGTATAGAATTCCTTTTTCCTTCTGGGATGGATTGGACATAGTTTACATTTTCCCAAAATAAATATCAAAATGAATAAAATCCATCCATAATAATTATAAAAGACTGGAAAATATTAATGAATAGTTCCACCACATTTCTTCTCTTATGCTAGACTTAAGAGAATACATTATTTTCCAGTTTAGGAAAACACAACTGGCAGAGCCTAGTTACAGTCACGATGTTTGGCTCCAATTTGTGTATTTATTGTTCCTTACTTCTGGAACATTCCTCACACCTTGATACAATGATTTATTCTCTCTATATATCAACACTAATTAAATAGAGTACAAAGAAACCAATGTCTTTAATGGGTATCCTAAGAGGAGATGACAAAATGATTAAGAAATTCTTTGAACACTTCACAGAATTCAAAATTCTACTGTTCTTCCCACTAAAGTAGAGAAAAGTTAACTAAGACATGTAGATGGTCTAATGATGTGCTAGAAATGATTTTCCTCCAGGATGACAGGCCAGAAATAATGGATTTAACTGATATGACAATTACCTGATTGAATTTTAAGAGTGTTAGAAGTCTATGGACTTTCAATGGTCATGAGAAAACAGGTTGCTCTAAGAATGGAATTATTCATAAGATATAACTGAGTAAAAGATTCATGAGTAATACAACTACTAACAACAAACTTATCAATGAAGTCCTTTTTTTTCTTAAAATATTTTTTTAATATGTATTTATTTTTGAGAGAGAAAGAGTGAGAGCGTGAGCAGGGGAGGGGCAAAGAGAGAGGGAGACACAGAATCCGAAGCAGGCTCTGGGCTCTGAGCCGTCAGCACAGAACCCGAGGTGGGGCTTGAACCCACAAGCCATGAGATCATGACCTGAGCTGAAGTTGGGTGCTCAACTGACTGAGCCACCCAGGAGCCCCAGTGAAGTCCTTTCCTGGAGGAAAAAAAAATATTTGTACACTTTGTACAACATATATTACTTCAATGAAAGAATGACCAAGACTCTTTTGCAAATGGGCAAGAGAAAGCATTGTTCTTTAGATATGCACAATTTTAAAGCAACTACAGGTAGTTTTATAGAAGTTACACTATGGAATTATCTTCATGCAATTATTCCTTTTTACTTTATAGTTTTATCATTTATGCAAATGTGTTAAAATATATTTGGTTATGTTTTTAAATTTTTATGTAAATAGAACAATACTGTATGTATCTTTCTGTTTTTTTAAAACTTGCTTTTTAAAATATATTATTTTGAGATGTATTCATGATTAAGCATGTAGCTGTATAGTTCATTTTCACTGCTTTGGAATATGCCATTCTATGATTAGGGTATATTTTTCATTCTATTGTTGATTGGCACTTGTTTCCTTTTTTTTTGCCATGATAAACATGGCATTCTTATGTATGCTACCTGATGCACAAGTGCTAATAACATTTATCAGGGGTTATGTACCCAGGGCAGAATTGTAAAGTCAGAGGATATGTGTGCATCTTCAAGTGTACTAGGTAGTGCCAGTTTTTTAAAAAAAGTTTTTATTTGAATTCCAATTAACATACAGTGTGATATTAGTTTCAGGTGTACAATATAGTTATCCAACACTTCCATACAACACCTGTTGTTCATCACAACAAGTGCACTCCTTAATCCCCATCTCCTATTTCACCCATTGCCCTACCCACTTCCCATCTGGTAACCAGTTTGTTCTCTATGGTTAAAAGTTTGATTCTTAGTATGCCTTTCTCATTTCGCCTACCCCCCCCCCTGCCCTGCCCTTTCTCCTTTGTTTCTTAAATTCCACATCAGTGAAATCATATGGTATTTGTCTTTCTCTGACTTATTTTGCTTACCATAATAACCTCTAGTTCCATCCATGTCATTGCAAATAGCAAGATTTCATTATTTTTTATGACTAATATTCCATTACATAGATACCACATCTACTTTTTATCCTCTCAAATATAGGGTTAGAGTTAGGGCCAGGGTTAGGGTAGGATTAGGGCCAGGGTAAAGGTATGTGTCTGGCATCCTGCAGTTCAGAGACCTTTCCATAGAGTTAGGTTTAGGGGTTACGGGCTAAGTGTTAGGTTAGGGGTAAGGTTTGGGTTACGCTATGTGCCTGGCATGCTGCAGTTGAACAACCTCCTCAGAGAACAAAACCCCAAACTTCTGCTGGGGTGAGAATAGACATGGAAGCCATCTACAAAGCTGAGGCAAGGAGAGGATTTGGGGCTCTAAACACTCTTTGAATAGATATTCAATATTTCCTTCTGTTTTTTCCATTATGTTGGTAGGTAGCAATATTATTATTATTATTACTGTTGTTAAGTTTTAATTTAAATTCCAGTTAGTTAATGTACAGTGTAATATTAGTTTCAGGTGTACAATATAGTGATTCAACACTTCCATACAACACCAGGTGCTCATCACAAGTAGTGCCATTTCTTTCTTTCTTTCCCTTTCTTTCTTTCTCTCTCTCTCTCTTCTAAAGTGGTAATACAGGTTTACACTCCTACTAGCTGAATGTTGCTTCACATGCTTAGCAACAAACATTGCTAATGTGGTATACACTTCTTAATATGAATTATTTCATCTCTCCTAGGTTTATTTCTTTGGAATAGGGTATGCCCTTTCATAGTTTACTCTTGTCTCATCCCACCGAAGCTTGAAATAATATTTATGAGGCTACATTTATCACTGTGTTACAACCTCAAATTTACTTCATTATCCATGGTCTCGTCTATGTGCTGGAATATTGGTATCTTGGATATAAACAGTGTTTTCAGTGAACTTCCCCAAATGTATTCTAGACTATTTTTTGTACTTCACACTTGAAAAATTTCATACTATTATCCACAGTACCTTATTTTACAGATTTACTTAGGCATGTTTTTCTCTCTTGTTCTATATTCATTTAAAAAATAAGGTCAGCAAGTCACTATTATGAGTCTTAAAGCTGAATTTCACTTCTCACCATGGGTCGGTCACTTTAATATTGAAATCCAGATTCAATTCCTCCATACAATAGTTCTGAGTATGGTGGAATGTCCCTGGGTCCCTGGGATATCCCAAGGTCCCAGTGTAAAAAGGGTGAATAATCAGCAGTGGCACTAAACTATGGTTGTTCATTAGGTATTTCAATTTAGCCAACATTTTCTTGAAAATGACAAGGCAAGTCTGTCATTTGTAGGAAAATGACTGGCAGTATTCGTGGCTAATGATAAAATTTGAGCTTCTCAATGAAAATTGGAATTTTATTTATTTTTAAAATTTTAGAGAACGAGCGTAAGTAAGGGAGGGGGCAGGGGTGGGGGGGAAGGGGGGGAAGAGAGAGAGAGAGAGAGGGAGAGAGAAATATCTTAAGCAGGTTCCATGCTTAGCATGGAGCCTGATGTGAGGCTCAATTCCACAACCTGGGATCATGACCTGAGCTGAAATCAAGAGATGGACACTCAATGGACTGAGCGAGCCACCTAGGTGCCCTGAAAATTGGAATTTTAGAAGACTTGTATCCACCACTGTGAGCCTGAAATATTAAAAACTTAACAACTTTTCCGATGTGATCAGTGGTGATATAACAAGTGTGATTTTATTTTGTTTATTTAATTAGTTAAATTAGTAGGCTTCAGGTCCAGTGTGGAGCTCAACGCTGGGCTTAAACTCATGACCCTGAGATCAAGACTTGAGCTGAGATCAAGAGTTGGACACTTAACTGACTCAGCCTCCCAGGCACCCTAACAAGTGTGATTTTAAAATATTATATAATGAAATATGTTAATATTGGGAAGATCTGCATAACTTGGTAAACCAGTATTTTCCAAATGACCAATGCATGATGTTATTAAATCATTCATGGATAAAAGAAGATTCAAAGTACAAGACAGACCAATGGATTTTAAAATAATAGAGGAGAATCACTTCTAGAATGGTATAGTAAGGACCTCAAAAATCTCCTTCATAAAAGCAATGAGAACACTGGTAAAAAAAAAATTGTCAAATCCTTTCAGGACTCTGGAAATCAAAATTTTGCAAGCATCTGAAAAGAAAAGAACTTCAAGAAAAGAACTGAATATTGTTAAGAATAGTGCACTTTGCTGCATTTTAATTTGTCCTATTCCTATAACCCTTTCCCTAGCTCTGAAGTAGGCTTTGAAATCAGCAGCTCTGCAACTACATTAGTGTGAAAATGAAAGCATAGCAGCTAATAGAGGGGCAGAACAGGTTGGGAGCTCCCAAAGCCTCATCCACAGAGAAATGTCACTATTTGCTGTGTCTGGCAGTTTTCACCAAAGCTCTATTCTAACTATCTTTATTTGGAAAGACTGAGAACTTGCTCTGGGTGGATAGCCCTATCACACTGGGACATTTATTAAAAACAATCATTAGCAATTGCTTCTTTGATATCAGTTTGGGCTAATAAGAGGTTGACCAAATCTTAAAAGGCAAAATGTGAACAAGATGTTCAAAGACGGGCTTTGAAAAGCTCTGACATATTTCTGGAGACTAGCAGGCCACACACGTGTAACACTGTTTCCAGACAAAAGACCACAAAGGCCCTAATCTCTCATCTAATATCTTATTTAAGGAAATGTCTATCCAATTATATCTGACTCTTAGGCTGAGTAGGGAATTCAGTGGCTACACACAATAGAGACTTTAAAGTATTAGCCCAGGAAAATCACTGAAAAAACAGGAGCAACAACAACAAACACCAAAAACAACAAACCCAGGGGAGAGATCTCCATTATATAAAATGTCTGGTTTTTAACAGAAAATTATGACACAAATAGGAGAGTTTGGTTCATATATAGAGGGAAGAAAAGCAGTCAGTAGAAATTGCCCCCAAGGCAGCCTAGATGTTTGACTTACTAAGCAGAGATTTTATTTTTATTTTATTATTTTTTAAAATTTAGGGGCGCCTGGGTGGCTCAGTCGATTAAGCGTCCGACTTTGGCTCAGGTCACGATCTCGCGGTGCGTGAGTTTGAGCCCCGCGTTGGGCTGTGTGCTGACTGCTCAGAGCCTGGAGCCTGTTTCAGATTCTGTGTCTCCCTCTCTCTCTGACCCTCCCCATTCATGCTCTGTCTCTCTCTGTCTCAAAAATAAAAATAAACATTAAAAGTTTATTTAAAAAAAATTTAAATCCAAGTTTCTTAACATATAGTGTAATAATTATTTCAGGAATAGACTTTAGTGATTCATCATCACTTATACATATAACACCCAGTGCTCAACCCAACAAGTGCCCTTTGTAATGCTCATCGCACATGTTAGCCCATCCTCCTACCCAACACCCCACCATCAACCCTCAGTTTGTTCTCTATTTATGAGTCTCTTATGGTTTCTCTCTGTTTTTTTATTTTTATTTTTATTACTTTTGCTTTCCTTCACTATGTTCATCTGTTTTGTTTCTTAAATTCCACAGATGAGTGAAATCATATATTTGTCTTTCTCTGACTTATTTCGCTTAGCGTAATACACTCTAGTTCCCTCCACATTGTTGCAAATAGCAAGATTTCATTTTTTTATCGTCAATATTCCATTATGTGTGTGTGTGTGTGTGTGTGTGTGTGTGTGTCTGTGTGTGTGTCTGTGTGTGTATACACATACACACCTTCTTTATCCATTCATCTGTTGATGGACATTTGGGCTCTTTCCATACTTTGGCCATTGTTGATAGTGCTGCTATAAACATTGACGTGCATGAATCCCTTCGAATCAGCACTCCTGTATACCTAGTAGTGCAACTGCTGGGTCATAGGGTAGTTCTATTTTTAATTTTTTCAGGAACATCCATGTTTTCCAGAATGACTGCACCAGTTTGCATTCCCACCAGCAGTGCAAAGGAGATCCTCTTCGCATCCTTGCCAACATCTGTTGTTGCCTGAGTTGTTAATTTTAGCCATTCTAATAGGTGTGAGGAGGTATGTCATTGTGGTTCATTGTGGTTTTTTTTGGGGGGGGGCAAATAAAAGTTTATTTGAGTTAGCTTGAATGTGGGGCAATATACTATAAAAAACACGTCTTTATTTTTTACTTTATTTTTATTTTTTTTTAAAATATAATTTATTGTTAAGTTAGCTAACACACAGTATGATACAGTGTGCCCTTGGCTCTGGAAGTAGATTCCCATGACTCATCACTTACATGTAACACCCAGTGCTCATCCCAACAAGTGCCATTGCCCATCACCCATTTTCCCCTCTCCCTTGTCCCCATTAACCCTCAATTTGTTCTCTGTATTTAAGAGTCTCTTATGGTTGCCTCCCTCTCTTTTGAAACTATTTTTTTCCCTTCCTTTCCCCCCATGGTCTTCTGTTAAGTTTCTCAAATTCCACATGAGTGAAAACATATGATGTCTCTTTCTCTGACTTATTTCACTTAGCAAGTAATTAACTAAAAAACCATGTTGTTGGCACATAATGCATGAAGATGTAATTTGTATGACAACAAAAGAACAAAAGAGGGGGGAGTAAACTGAGGTATACTGGAGCAAAGTTTTTTTTATGCTATTGAAATTAAGTTGGCATTAATATGAATTAAATAGATTGTTTCTAAGATGGAAACTAATTCTGAGAGAAACTACTAAGAAAATAAGTTAAAAAAATAGAGTATAAGAAACAAGGGATTTAAAATCCCATCTAGATGGTAACCCAATTAGAGCTGGAGTGGCCATACGACACTTTAAGACAAAATACACTTTAAGAGGAAATTTGTTACTAGAGACAAAAAGGACATTTTATAATGATAAAAGGAGATATAATTATACATTTTTTTAATGTTCATTTATTTTTGACAGAGAGAGAGACACAGCATGAGCAGGAGGGGCAGAGAGAGAGAGAGACACAGAATCTGAAGCAGGCTCCAGGCTCTGAGCTGCCAGCACAGAGCCTGACATGGGGCTCGAACTCACAGACCATGAGATCATGACCTGAGCCGAAGATGGACACTCAACCGACTGAGCCAGACAGGCACCCCAAAAGGAGACATAATTATAAATGCACCTAACAACAGAGTTCCAAAATACATAAAGAATTGATGGGAGAAATAAATAATTCAACAATAATGGCTGGATACTATTATAATTATCAAAAAACCAGTTTTATTAATGTATAGTACAATGAGGCAGAAGATCAACAAGGAAATAGATGACTTAATACTATAAATCACTTAGATGTAGCAGATGTGGAAAGAAAACTGCACTCATCTCCAGCAGAATGCATATTCTTATCAAGCACACATAGAACATTCTCCAGGGGGAACCAAGTAGTAGACCATAAAACAAGCCTCAATAAATGTAAATTCACAAATGTATGGAAAATTATTCAACAGACTTGTAAATAACCAGTGGGTAACGTAACAGAGCAAGAAAAATTCATTGATATGGTTTAAAATTCCTCACTACAAGCAACCTGTCAATAACTGCCACTTGTTCAGCCTCAGTATAGTATTAATCTGAACAGGAAATCAAACTTCCCCATTTTCTACTATACATGTGTGAGAAGTAAAATTTTTTTCATGTATTTCAACGAAAACAACAAAAAACTGAATGCAAAAAGAGATAGAAGAATCTTCTGTCTTCTATTATGCCAGACATTAAAGAGATTTAAAAAAAAATGTAAAGCAATGCCACTCCACTAATTTTTAAATTTGGAAGGTATAGTTAATTTTTTCATAAAATATAGGTTATGTTAACATACAATGGGTTTATTGTTATTTTTAAATGAATTAATAGAAACATTAGCAATTATTTGTTTTTAATTTCAAATAGAGTAATAGTGATAGACATAACTCAAAGAAAACTCTTTGGGGTCCTTAGACCAAGAAGTTTTAAAACCACTGTGTACATAATGAGTAATAAATCCTGCTTTGCCTTCGCCATTTGAAATGATATGACTGATACCTCTGCCTATAAATCTTTTTGGTCTCTTACTCTATATGTCATAGCATTACACATGTTTCAGAGTTGTTTTTTTTTCTTCCCCAAGATAGTGCCACTTGGCATTTATATGAATACTCAGTACAGAATATACTAAAAAATGATCATGCTTACACGAGTGCCAAGATACTTGGAATAATTTTTACCCTGTGTCTCTTCTAATACAGTAGAAGTGCTAGGAGTATTGCTATATCTTTAGTATCTTTTACATATCTGTATTAAGAATTTCTGAAATAATTCCTCTAGTTCATGTATTTATGCACACATCTTAAATTCCTTTAGGTGAAACCTGAAAAGGTAATAAGCCAGGAGCCCAAACTATGGGAATGTCAATCAGGAATGATAACACATCTGTGAGTTTCACATTAATTTCTTCTTCACACTTCCTCTGAAATGGATTTTTGTTCTGTTATGGACTGAATGTTTGTGTCCACCCCAAATTTATATGTTGAAGCCACAACTCCTAATGTGCTGATATCTGGAAGGTAATTAGGGTTAGAGAGGTCATGAGAGTGCAACCCTCTAGACACCACAGAGCTTGCTCTCTCTCTCTCCATGTGCTCAAACATAGAAAGGCCATATGAACACAAAGCAAGAAGGTGACCCTTGGCAAGCCAGGAAGAGAGCCTCCATCAAAACGTGACCATACTGGTACCCTGATCTTAGACTTCCAGGTTCCATAACTGTGAGAACATAAATTTCTATTGTATTTTGTAATGGTAGTTAGAGCTGATTAATACAATAATTTTAGGCCTGTGAGTTATTCCATATTTTTCATATATTGAGAGTATTTTAGGTATTAGCTTTTCAAATCCTGAGAATAACAATGTAGTTTTTAGAGTCAGACAATATGGATTCAAATTTCTCCTCTTTAATTTATTTTCTGTGTGATCTTCGGCAGGTTACTTAACTCCTCCCTGTTTCAGTTCCCTCATCTTAAATTAAGGATAATCACAGTACCTCTCTCATAGGATTATAGTGAAGACTGAGCAAATATGTGTAAAATACTTAGAACAGTGCCTGGCACACAGTAAGTATTCAATATGTATGCATTACTGTTTTTTAATTTTGGTAATGAAATCTCCTTTTCAATTATGTTGAACTATTAAGTGAGCAAAATTATTCTGATTATAACCAGAAACATTTATCAAGTTCACCTTCTTGTTTTTTTTTATTGTAGGATTCTAAAACTACATGGATAATTTCTTTGCAAGAATTTATCTTTGGAATAAAATTCCACTTCCAAGTATACATAATTGCTGTGTAAGACAAAGATGGCCTATAGTAAATCCCTTTCTCCAATGTCCAGGGCTGTGGACTGGACTTTCAAACTTTAGAAAGCATTGAACACCTGGAGTGACTGTGAAAATACAGATGGATTGAGTGCATCCTCAGATGTTCTTATTTCACATGTCTGGGTGAGCCCTTGGGAATGTGCATTTCTTACACTTTCCAGAGATGCTGATGCTGGTTGTTTGGGGACCCCACTTATCTACTAGGACTACATTTCGTATACTTTATAAAAATTATCAACTTATGAGAGTATTTAGCATACCCTAAGTTTTTGTTTAATGATTGGATTTGATTGAATACAAGAGAATAAAACCATTGATTCAGTTGGGTACACAGAAAACACTGAGACACTTCTCATTCTTCTCAATTGCTTGTAATGGTGTGGATTTTTTTTTTTTTATAGTAGCAATGCACCTTTATTAACCAACACAAATTTTGCAAAGCAGTAAAATGAGAGTTCATAGAATTGAAATTTCGCAGATTTGAAAGGCAGAGAGATTCAAGATGGGAATCATTAAGCTTTCTGAATTGTGTGATATAATATGAAATGTTTATTTACTTTAAATTATTTAGCTCTTAAAAGGCATGATCTGAAAGTATTTATTGTGTAAGTGCTTTCACGTGGCCTATACTATTATGACTTGAGCATACTCAATTTTCATCTGTAACTACAAAATGGTGTGACCTTTTCCTCTTAAGGGCAAACTTAAGGCTATCAGATAGGTATATAAGTGAAGTGTGGGGTCTTGTTGGAATATGTGTGGGAGTAGAATTCCCTTGACAAGCAAGGAAGCAAGTAGTATACCTAAGAAAATATGGATATTTCAGCATTAAATAACCTTTATTAAATTTGCAAATTTTAATTTGCAAGTGATTTAAATTGAGAGAAAGAACAATCATGTAGACGGAAGCACTCCTATTTTGAGCAATAAATCAGAGTATTTCAAATGAGAGAATCTTATAGCTTGTACAGTTTCACAAGAGATAGTTTAAAATGATTTGGAAGGAACATCTCTGAAACAGCAAATATTTGACTGAATGGATATTTAGGGTGCTAGCTTAAAAAGTTTAGTTAATCAGAGAAAGATGAGAGTAACTTTTACTTTCTATTGTTGTTATTCTGCCCAGATGTCTGCAAACATTTTCTCTATAGAGCCAGATAGACAGTAAATATTTTAGGCTTTGTGGACCATAAGGTCTTGCATTGCCAGTTACTTTGATATAGCATTAAAGTAGCCATAGATAATATGTAAATAAATGAGTGCGGCTGTGTCCCAATAATACTTAATTCACAAAAACAGTCAGGAAGCTGGATTTGTCCACTGAATGGTGTTTTCTTGCCCCTGTTCTATTCAACAGAAAGAACAATAAGGCAGAAATTATAAAATTCTAAGTAGTTTGTCTGATATGGATGATCACTCTAGCATAAGGTTTATATGTGCCAATGATGTGTTTTAACGTTTAGAAATGTTTTCCATATACATGGGATAAGGAAAAGGTACTTACTATAAATGGGAAGACTTGTAACAATACATAAAGTAAACAATCTCTTTTTTATCACTTCCTATATTAAATGAGTAATTATCGAGTTCTTCACCATTTCACGAGAGTTTCTTCCTTTTTACAGTAAGACATCTAAGTTCCTGAATTGAACAGAAAAAGATGCAGGTTTTTGGTTTTTTTTTTTTTTTTTTTTTTGTCCCTGGTTTGTAAGTGGGGGAAGAAGGCTGAGTCAGGGTCTAGGAATGGACCTGGTGCTGCTTTGGAGGTCCTGAGTTTCATCTGAAGTTTACAGACACACTTTTGAGGATGTAACCTGTAGTAAGTGGTACAGTAATCTTGGTTGTCTAAGTGTTAAGAGTTCTTGCTTAATGAAACAAATGCATACTAGTTTCTATAAAATGAACTGTTTTCTCTTTGAAATTCCTCCCCCCTACAGAATTCACACTGAGGTCAACGTTCCCCCCTACACATTCCTATGGAGACCTAACATCCAGGATTAGCAAGAAGTGTATTAAATGTCTTTTTTTTCCGAGCTGCCCAAAGAGTGTCTTTGAAGACACTCTTGAATTGTTTTTGCTGTGGACATTTGATTTCCTAAACAATCCAAGCCCATTCCCCTCTTTTATGCTTTTACCCCATCCATTCCTCTCCCATCCCTCCAATTTTTAACTACCTGAATCGGGTATGTTCGCCCAGTTATAAGCACTCCTAACGCTGGGTACTTTACTACTGAAGTGCTCATCATTCTTGTAATTCTTCATATGGTCTTGGATTGTGAATTCCATGAGGTTGGGTACAATTTTGGATTTGTTCACTGCTGTATCCCAATGTTTTATAGTGGAGCCTGGATCATGGTAAGTGCTTAACAACTATTTTTTTTTTTCAATGACTGAAGGAATGATGTGGTTTTATAATTCAGGTCACAAGAATTTACTCTTAGTAGCCCCAGGGCCTACAGCCACGTCAACCTTAGGCACTAAATAAATGATGCCTTCGCATATACTATTTTCCTCTACCTGGACTGCCCTCCTTCTGCTTCTGTACCTACTAAAATCCTAGTCCTTCAAGAATCAAGTCATGGTCACCATGGAAGACTCTACAGGTTGTCCATTTTACCACTCTAGGGGGTGCCACTGACATACACTGTGACATGAATGGTGAAACCCTGGAGCTGTGCAATATAAAGGCCACTCCCAGCTCAAATATCTCATTCTACTAGTATGCTGTACTAGTGTACTAGACTGTGATCTCCATGAGGGCAGTGACTTTTGTCTCATGTAGCACCTTAGAACATAGCAGGAAGTGAATAAATAAATATTGACTGAATACATGAATGACCTCCTCAGTCATAAAAAAATCATTGGTCCTTTATGTCTTACATCTTGTCCTTGCTTCTGGTTTGGCAACTTTTTTTGTGTGGAATGATGTTTATAAGTGCCTCACGATTATGACCCAGTTCCCAGTGATTCTGAATCTTCTTTTTTATACTGGAATGTGAGGGTTTTAGAGAGCCTGTAATAGTAAGATTGAAGGCATGATGCCATATCTACACACAGGCAGATCAACTCTCCACAGAAATTTCTGGAAAGTGGAAAATTCTGGAAAATTTTTGAGAAGTGCTGTTTGAGAGTGAAGGCTCTGGAAACTTAGATAGGAAGCACAAATAAGCCTTAATGGATGACAGTTATACTCACAGGTGCCAGCCCAAACATAAGGTACAGCACCAGGCATTGATGGCTTGAATTGTATAAAAGAGTGGTGTCCCATGTTCTGAAGAGTTGGGGGAAGGGAGGGACTGTGTCATACGTGTGGGTGACCAAACCTCATGTTTTCAGCAATGATATCTAGTATATTGTGATTTAATATTCTGTGTATTTTGGGGTCTCAGATCATACAGGAGCATTTTTTCTCTTGGATTCACTGCAAAGCCCAAGGATTTACTCACACTTTCCTGGACACACCTCACTTAACATGACATTTGTACAATGATGTTTTGTATCAGGCTGAGTAAGTGGTAAAGCAGTCAATCATTGAGTGTATAACCCTGGGTAAGCATTGCCAAACAATGGCCCCTGTGGCAAACCTGGCCTGCATCCTGTTTTTATAAATTTTTATTGGAACACAGATTTTTGCTCATTGTTTACATATTGTCTATGGCTGCTTTTACTTTAGAGTTGAGTAGTTGAGATGGAGACCATGTGACCCACAGAAAGCTGAAACTATTTACTCTCTGGTCTTTTACAGTTTGCCAACTTCTGACTTAGGAGACGAAGCCTCCTTCTGCATTAAAAGAAGTCATGTTGTAATTGCCTATTTTCGTTTTTAAATTGAAGTATAGTTAACATACAATTTTACAGTAGTTTCAGTTTTTATTTTCAAGGCAGAAACATATTTGTTGAAAACATTTCATAAATTGATTTCATAAATTTTGGTAAGAAAAAATTAAGACATTAGCTATTCCTCTGGAATGTTGAGCCCTATACCCCATCATCTAGTAAGTTCACTTTCTGTGTGAAAATCAGTACAAATCTCTCACATTGTCCCAACTTTCCTTTTAAATGTCATGTCTGATATTCGTTTGAGAGAATTCAGAGAAGTTAAATGAAAAAATATTAGTGATCTCTCAAGTTTTCCATTCTAGAAGTAAACAAGGACTATATTTGGCTCATTTTTCTTGTTCTAGGATGTGTCATATTGATGCAACACTGTTTGGGTGCTGTATTATACAGATTGTTTTAAACTAACTGTCCTCTGTATGCCTGTTGAATTATAGAAAATCAGGGTTGGAATACATTTCATTTCTTCATTAGACTATCTTTTTAAGTAGCCTAGACAAATCTTGGGGTTTTTATGTCACTGTTAAGTGCCTGATTATCTAAGGATTTGTTTTAAGGTCTTGGGCTCCTACTTGGAGACTACAGTATATTTTACATCATTGGCTCTGGATGGTAAAACTAAACTGGAAGAACTTGTAAGACACATTGTGTTAGCTAAAATCAATATTAGGTTTAACTATGCAATATAAAGTTTATGATTCTAAAATGTTAGAAAAATAGGTGACTTACATATGGATTTATTTTTCTCACAGGTAATTTTTTTATCTTGTTCATGTTTTTATAAACACTCATGGATATTTTTCCTTATTTTCATTAGTGTTAACTGTATTGCCTAATTTAGTTCAATATTGAATTTTTTCTATTATTTCTTATTTCTTCAAGACATTAAGTTCAGTAAATTATTTATTTAATTTTGGTTATTTTCCTGTTAAAAATGCAAGGAATTTTTCCCTTTGTAAAGGACTATAAAAGGACATTAAATGTAGAAAAATTTCAATTTTTTTCTATCCTTGGTAGAGGAAAGATGATATTGCCACTGTCAGGTGTGATAAATAGGCAAATACTTAGAATTAAAGGTAGAATAATATTTAAAAAAAATATCAAATACATAAATCTGTTTTGATCAATAAATATTTGTTGTAGCAAAGACTAGTGTCTTTTAAAAGATGGGAAGGTAAAAGTACTAAATCAGATTATTTTCCTTAAAATAAAGACAAAGAGAAACTTACTTGGCTTATGCTTTCTCATATTATTCCTACACAGAACAAATACAAGCCTGAGAATATTTCTGATTGAAAAGATGAAAAAAATGTTAAAGATACATCTTGTTCTGCTACATATATTAAAAATCTGTTTGTAGTAACAACTGAAACATCTGTCTCATAATGAGGTATCTCTGAGAACATAAATAAGGGATGTTTTCCCTTTATATCAGGGCTTTGCAGAATGCATTTCTCTTGTGAATAGCTTGTAATTTATTCTGCAAATGTTCAAACTTAACAATGAATATGTTAAGTGATTGTGGTTAAGAGGTGGTATGTGGATTGTGATTGTGGTTAAGAGGTGGTATGGTAAATTTATCAATGAAGGCCCATAAAAAAAGGAAACCAAATTTTAGGAAAAGCTCATTTATTCATACAGAAATATTTATTGTGCTACTATGTGTCAGGCCACTGTGTTAGGGAGTAAGTACAGAATAATAAACAAGACCCAGTCTCCTTCAAGGGCTGAACACAGATAACTCACCAAATACAGAAGTGGTAAGTAGCAGGACTATGCATAGGGTGCTAAGAAACAACAGACGGTATATCCAGACCTATGTCAGTGGGGAGCTCAGGAATGATTCTCAGAGGAAATACTGTCTGAAAGCTGACCTGAAGGTCACATGAAGGACTCTAGGAGAAGGTGGAGAAGAGGAGGCTTCAGGACAGAGAAAAAACATGCAAGAGGCTGGAGATGAGACAGAATGGCAGAACAAGTAGTTATGTGTGGCTGAGAGAGCTGGGAGTGGGTGTGAGGAGAAATGGCAAGGAATATGGCTGAAGAGGTAAACAAAAGCTCAAGCTAGGTCAAACTAGGTCTAACTAGATTTGGACCATTTTTCAAGGACAAAGAGAAGCCACTGAAGGTCTGTATTTTAGAAAGATCACTGGGGTACCTTTTTGAAGGATGGCTCAGATAACTCCCAACAGTCAGGCATGAAAAGCAAGAACAATGATAACCTGGACTAAATGATGATTGGATAGAGGAAGGATATTTAAGGGTTGAGACCAATAACCTAGTAGATCTGGGGGGTAAGGGAAAGGAAAAAGTAACTGAGAAAGGGAACATAAGAGGTGGACTGAGTTTTTGTGGGGAAACACTGGATTTCAGTTTTATCAGTCCCTGTAAGACACTCAGATATAAAGGTCTGAAGCTCAGGAGAGATGGCTGGAAAACAGGTTTGGGAGTGATCAGTATACAAATGGCAAAAACAAGCACCCCAAAACAAAACAAAACACCCACCAAACAAATAGGGGAGAGACTGAGATAACTGAGCGAGTAGAGTGAGAAGAGAACCTAGAGTGAGAGCCTGAGGAGCACCTGCATTTCCAGGTGGGCAGAGTAAATGTCCATAAAGGAAAAGGGAGAATGGCCAGAGAAGTGGAAGGGAGCCAGAAAGCGTGAAAATAAAGGAAACCAAGGAAAGGAGAGTGTTCCTAGGAGTGGTCAGGAGAACCAGGCCTCAGGTCAAATGCTAGATTATGACAGTCGGTTAAGGATATGGAAGTAACTAATTGGGAGAGATCCAATGGTGGACAACTTAATAAATTTGACTGAGCAGAGAAAACCGAGATTAGGTAATAGCTGGAGAGGATGTGAGGTTCTGGAAAATATGCATATTTGCTCTTGCAGATAAGAGAGATTTGGGTACTCCTTAAATGCTGAAGGGAAGGCAGCAACAGAGAGGCGGCGGTTGAATACACAGGCTAGGTAGAATAAACGATGGAATGAGGTCTCTGAGAAGGATGTGGGACTCACAGCATAATTAGTACATTGATTAATAAAAAAAATAGCAAAAGGGATGGGTGTGGATGAAGAGATTATATTTAGTGCTATAGAAGATAACTGAAACTGGTAAGCACGGGCCCTGTGCTATGTTCTAGGACATACAGACAGGCAAAACAGATCCTTCCTCTGTCCTCATGAAACTACTTAAAAGGAATATGCATGGATTCTTTTTGTGTATAGCAGATTAAAGGACTATTTCCAACCCTTTGTTCAATGAGAATACTCATATGCCTGCTTATAGACTCATAATCCATAAAGTGGGAAAAGTCAGCAGGCTTTGGTTAAAAGAATTACCAATTGACAGAGAAAGAAGCTATAATCTCTACTAACACAGTATATGTTATTATTTTTAAAATGTTTTTATTTATTTTTGAGACAGAGAGAGACAGAGCATGAGCAGGGGAGGGGCAGAGAGAGAGGGAGACACAGAATCTGAAGCAGGCTCCAGGCTCTGAGCTGTCAGCACAGAGCCTGACCTGGGGCTCAAACTCACAGACCGTGAGATCATGACCTGAGCTGGAGTCGGACACTTAACCTACTGAACCACCCAGGCGTCCCCACAATATATGTTATACTGTGAATAAAAGATTAAAAAAATTAGTTTGGTATTTAAAGAGAAAAGTCAGGAAGTAGGAATAAAAATACTCTTTAGATTCACAGATGTTTATGGTAGCTCTCACTAAAAATATTGATATCCATATTTCATAAATTTGTGATATATATCAAAAAAGATTTACATTATAAGAAAGAAGTCATGAAGTCAAATAGACCTCTAGTCTTATCTTGAAGGCAAACAGAACACCAGAATTTCTCAAAAATTTGGAACTCATTATCCTTGCTAATACAGGGATGTTATAGAGGCAGGAAAATAACCATTACCATTGACAAAGAATAGCAGATACACTTTTTGAGTATTTATTGTGTATTAGACCTCTGCTCTGATTTGCCTACATTAATTCTCTAATCCTAATAAAAACCTTAGGAGGTAGTGTAGTAGGCAGAATAATAGTCCCCTAAAGATGTTCACATCCTAGCTCCCAAAACCTGTTGATAATCTTATATTGCAAAAGGGAATTTGCCAATGTGATTAAGGATTTTTTTCCCTTAAGAATGTGGAATGCTTCATGAATTTGCATGTCGCTCTTACCCAGGAGCGATGCTAATCTCTCTATCACTCCAATTTTAGTATATGTGTTGCTGAAGCAAACACATGATTAAGGGTCTTGAGATGGAGAGATTATCTTGGATTGTCCAGATGGACCCAATATAATCACTACAGTCCTTATAAGTGAAAGAGGAAGGCAGGATTGGGTTAGGGTCAGTGGTATGAAGATGCTACATGGTTGGATTTAGAGATGGATAGAAAGGCCATAAGCCAAGGAATATAGGTGGCCTTGAGAAGTTAAGGGCAAGGGAATGGATTCTCCTTAAAGCCTCCAAAGGAATGGAGTCCTGCTCTGTGAAGCGTATTTGTATTTTTGACTTCCACAACTGTAAAAGGATATATTTGTGCTGTTTGAGGCCACTAAATGTACGGTAATTTGTTACAGCAGGAATAGGAAGCTAACATAAATGCATACAATTAGTTCCCCATTATACAGATGTGGAGAATAAGGCTTAATAGGAGTTGTATAACTTCCCCAAAGTTACTGAACACAGTTGAAGAAATTCTGATTTTACATTCTCATTTTCCCTTTGAAGTAGGAATCTAGGTCAATGACTGAGAAATGAACGTGGGGATGGATTTAAGAAGATGTTGGAAAGGATATAAAATAGTTTTTATGAAAAAATGGGAGTTTCTGGTCTAACATGTAAAAAGTCCTTATCTTAGAGAGATATACATGGAAGTATTTACAGAATATAAGACATAATGGATTTTCCTTAAGGAAATAGCTTAAGAGGGGCTGTGAATGGAATTAGTAGGTGGTGGTATATGATGATAGTGCTGAAGCTGGAAGGTAGTATGGACACAAGGAGTTTTATTATATTAACCTATACTTCTATAGATGTTCAAATTTAAAAAAAAGTTAAACAAATTTCAAGGAAAAGAACAATAAATGACACAGAGGAAGACATATTGATAAAAGCCATGAAGTAACAAGAACAACTTTTAAAGTAAAGCAACACTCACAGAGAAGCTATCAGTGGTGACTGAGGAAAAGTAAGTAGCATAGGGAGGAGGGTCAGGGAAGGTGAGAAGGAGGGATAGCCACGGGGCACAATAAAACTTTTAGATATAGTATGTGTTTCATTATATTGGCATGATATATCCATATGTAATGGATATATATATCCAAATAAATATATATATTGTGTATATATATATAATATATACATCATAACATCAAATTGAATATATTCATTATGTACAGCTTATTGCATGTCAGTTATGTTGTAATAAAGCTATAACAAGGAAAAATAAAGCAATACTGATAAAAATGCAAGGAGAGGGGCTCTTGGGTGCCTCAGACAGTTAAGCATCTGACTTTTGATTTTAGCTCAAGTCATGCTTTAATAGTTCATGACATTGAGCCCCACGTCAGGCTCTATGCTGACAGTATGAAGCCTGTTTGGGATTCTCTCTCCCTCTCTCTCTCCCCTTCTCCTGCTCTCTCAAAATAAATTTACTTAAAAAAAATCTTTAAAGAAAAAATATGAGGAGAGTTTCTGGTCTGACCTGTAAAGAGCTTGGAAGTCCTAACTCCTCAGAAAAAGAACAAAAAAGCTGAAGTAAAAAAGCAATTCTCCTTAGATTCAGAGAACTCAGGTCACAGGGCAAACTGCTACCCTGACACTGGAGAGAGGGGTGGATACAGAATCACAGCTTACTGGGAGCAGAGGCCTAGAAGCAGATGACTGAAACTGGAGCTAGTACTGGTAGGACACTTAAACTGTAATGGAAAAATTGCTGGAAGCTCAATAGGAACTAGTTTGAGAATTCAAACTCTGGAAGAGGGAGGTAAACAGTCTTAGAGGAGCCCCACGCTTTTGTGAGTTTTACCTCCAGAAGTCCCACCAGATTCTCAGGGGTAAGATTGGGTCAGAACTCTCATGCTTCTAGCACAGGGAGGGGAAGTAAGCATTCTGACATAGGCCCAGAGCCCTTGGTTGTTAACACCTCACCCTCAAGGAAAACTATTTTACCAGATCTTAAGTGACCTGGGTTTAACCTGGGGGAAAGGAAATGCCTAACTTTAGCCCTTTCTGGCCTTCCTGTCTTGCCCATGGGGGAGGGGAAGCAAAGAAGAAGCACATGTGTATGCCACATCCCAGGGACACAGGCTCACTAAAAGCCTGAGACCTATTCATAGGAGTATAGGATGCATTTTCTAACTCCTGCTCCTTACCACCACATCAACTGGGCTTCTGTCTTATAATGGGATTATACCTAAAAGCACTGCAAGCCTCAGACCCTGTTTAAGAAGTGTGAGAAAAACACAAAGACAATAGGGAAGAAAAAAGACACTGGAGAAAACTGCTTCCTCTGACAGCATAGCTACTGCAAACAGTAAACACAGTTGTTAGAGTTATCCTAGCTGGATAAACATAAAACCTCATGCTAAAGGTCCATCTACCTTAGTTCCTTTCACCCAATATATAATATCCGATTTTCAACAAAAAATTTCAAGGCATGCTAAAAGGCAGAAAACAAAGTTTGAATGGACAAAGCAAGCATTGGTACCAGATTCAGATATAGCAGAATGTTAGAATTAGCAGACCAGAAATTTAAAAGAACTATGATTAATACATTAAGGGCTCTACTGGAAAAAGTAGACAGCATGCAAAAACAGACTGTTAATACAAGCAGAGAGATGGAAACTCTTAAGAATCAAACAGAAATGATAGAAATAATAAAAATGAAGAAAGCCTGGATACGGCTGAACAAAGGATCAGTGAGCTTGAAGATCTAGCAATAGAAACTTCCAAAACTGAAACACACAGAGAAAAACTAATGAAAAAATTGAACAGAACTGTGGGACAAAGGTGTAACATATGTGTCACTGGATTACTGGAAGGAGAAGGAGAGAAAGGAAAGAAAGAAATGTTTGAAATAACATGACAATTTTCCAAAATTAGTGACAGATATCAAACCACAGATCCAGGAAGCTTAGAGAACACCAAACAGGAAAAATACTAAAAACCTGTATTTATCTATGCATATCATATTCAATCAGCAGAAAACCCAAGACAAAGAGAAAATCCTGAAAGTAATCAGAGAAAAGGAATGGGTGAAAAGATGACTAGGAATCCATATAAGACTATGATACAATTAAGAATGCTCATTTCAGGTAAAGACTATGAACTACTGGTGGTACCAATATGCAAGTATGTTTATTATTTTTTTTAGAAATGCCCAGGAGCCTAGGTCTAGGACTGAAGAAGGTAAATAGCTTGGACTAACCCAGGGCTATAATTTTGTTAGGCAGGTACAGTAGAAGGAGAGTGCTTAATGGGAGTTAAAAGTAATGGCAGGAGTGAGGTTGATGTATGGTAGCTACACGAGGAAGGTAAAGGCAGGAGTGGGCTGATTACAGGTCAAGAGACAGCCTTAAAGTTGAACAGGTGTAGTAATGGAAAATAGTTTGTAGTCAAATAGCTGAATGGATGGCATTAAAATTTCAAAAGTAGGGTACCTGGGTAGCCCAGTAGGTTAAGCCTCTGACTCTTGATTTTAGGTCAGGTCATGATCTCACACTTTGTGAGATGAAGCCCTGAGTCGGGCTCTGGGCTGACAGCATGAAGCCTGCTGGGAGTTTCTCTCTTCCTTTCTCTCTGCCCCTCCCCTGCTCGCCTGCATGCCTCTCTCTCAAAATAAATAAACAAACAATAAAAAAATTTCTAAAGTAAAATAGTTCTGGTAGATAAGGTCCAGAGTATGACCAGGGGTTTTCAAAATGGAGATGAAGGAATTTGGGTGGGATTGGTTTCTGATTTGAATAATTCTTTCCTTTCTTCATGTTATCAAATAGGTTGCCTATATCAGGTGGGAACATATTAGTAGCAAAAGAGCTATCCAACTCATAAATTAACTCAAGTGGTAAAGAATATCATGTGGTAGGTACATTTTCCCTCTTAGTTTCACATAGGGTCATATACCTGATGTAAAACTTTATACTATGTTCAGTACAAAGCAATATGAAGAAGGCCTACTTCTTTTTTTTTTCTTTTTTTTCAACTTTTTTAAATTTTTTTAATTTTTTTTTATTTTTGGGACAGAGAGAGGCAGAGCATGAACAGGGGAGGAGCAGAGAGAGAGGGAGACACAGAATCGGAAACAGGCTCCAGGCTCCGAGCCACCAGCCCAGAGCCTGACGCGGGGCTCGAACTCACGGACCACGAGATCATGACCTGGCTGAAGTCGGACGCTTAACCGACTGCGCCACCCAGGCGCCCCAAGGCCTACTTCTTCATAAAATACAAGAGGGCATACATTTGATATATGGAAAACTGGGGAAGTATAGTGTGCATTTGTTTCTTTTAGGTTGTCATAAAATTGTGATTTGTGATATCAGTGGGGCAGGAAAATGATATATGTGAAGGCAGTTCAGCAGGATCTGAATTTCAAAGAAAATAATAAATGGACGAATGGGAGGCAGATCTGTCACCAAAAAAAAGCCCAAAGGTGCAGGACTGTTGGAGTAATCATCGTAAGAACATCTCTCTGCATGGTGAATTTTACTTATGTGACTTTCTAAAAAAATTTTTTTTAAACGTTTATTATTGAGAGACAGAGAGACACAGAGTGTGAGCAGGAAAGGGGAAGAGAGAGGAGGAGACACAGAATCTGAAGCAGGCTCCAGGCTGTCAGCACAGAGCCCGATGCAGGGCTCGAACCCACAAACCGGGGGATCATGACCTGAGCTGAAGTTGGACACTTAATCGACTGAGCCACCCAGGCACCCCAACTTATGTGACTTTCTAAATGAAAGTTCTCCATACAATTAAAGTTGCTTTTTTTTTAAGATAAAGAGAATGGGAACATTATTGATCTCAGAAGTATTACCTGCAGCTGCTTTAATCATACAGCCTTTCCTATCCACTTTTCTGCCAGAACTTATAGGTAAAATGAGTGGGTTTCATTTCAATGTTTTACAGTTCTTTGCTTGACCATGTAATGAATATGGTCAATGACAGGAAGCAAGAGGAATTGAATAATTCACAGATTAGGTAGACAATACCTAAATCACCAAGTTAATCTTAAGCCTCTGATTAATTACATCTATACTTTAAAATTTTTAAAAAACAGACTTTCTTGTTTAGAGCAGTTTTAGATTCATAGCCAAATTAAGTAGAAAGTACAGAGAGTTCTCATACATCTTCTGCATTCCCCTCCCCATAGCCTCCCCTACTATATACATCTACATTTTTATGATATGAAAGCAGATGGACTTGACCAGGCACTCATATACATTCATAATAGATGTGATGCATTGTCCAGATATTTTCTTCAGGACTGAGGCACTTATTCCCTGAGCTCCTCAGTGTTGGCTGCTGATAGCTCACAGCCGGGTTCCTACCTGGACACTGTTTTCAGCCAAAGGGAGCTGGCTCCTACGAGCTATAAGCCTTTCCTGGAGACTACCTGCAGGCGAAGTCTGATTAAAGCAGGAATACAAACGCCTGGCTTCTCTGTCTCTATTTGAGCCATTTCTGAAGGGCCAATAGCTGTTGCTTTGGTGTTGAGTCTAAATTAAATCTCTGCATGCAAATCTCTGGGTTAGGGTCTGTTTCCACATGTCTCAAATATGTGAAGTTTCCTAACCATACACAAAATGTTGGTCTTGCAGTACTTAACTGGGGTAGTAAAAGTATGAGACTATAACCAGAACACCTAGCTTTGTGCTGTTCCAGTACTTCATAGCTCTATGATTAGATAATTTAATTTCACTAAGCTTTAGTTTCCTCATCTTTACATGGGGGGGTAATTCCTCATGAAACAAGGTTATTATGAGGACCCAAGCAGGGATACGCCCACACCCATACACAATATAATATTCTTATTATAATTTATATGAACTGGCAATTTAAAAAACTAAGCCTAATTATTTTTACACTTTGTTATTTCACTGAAGCACAGAAAGTCAATATTAAGACTATACCAAAAAAAAAATCATTAATTATTTACTATATGCTTGACCTTCAGTTATGTACCAGGTATACATGATGAGAGGGTTCTTGACCTTAAGGGATGCCAGTCTAGTATAGAGAGGCATTTAATATAGAGACGTGAGCTCAAGTATTATATATGCTAAAATGGCGGTAGTATGCCTTATGCCAAGAAACTATGGGAAGGTATCAGAAAAGCCTTCATAAAGGAGGTGAATCTTGAGGTGAGAATCTTTTAGACAAGGTATTTTATTCTCAGTAAAGTTTTTTGAGCACTAAAGGATACTTTAATCACTTCTAAATAATAACAACTTGAATGTAACTTATAAGTATTTTGTGAGTATCTATTATGCAGAATATTTTCACTGAAAATTTTACAACTGAGGTTTGTTTACTTACTGTTATCTTACGAGGACAGTCATTAGAACACAGACCACTAAGAACTGTGGAAAAATAAAGAAAAGGCTATTACTACTATATTATTACTTTAGCTTATATTTAAAGTTAACTCTAATTTTTCCCCTATAATCTATTAACATGCTCTACTGAATCATAATCACAGGCAGAAACCAAATCAATTCCTTTAGATCTGAGTAAATCAAGTTTCTATTGTTTATTTTATACTGATATTTTAAAAGCTTTTATTAAGCAGTTAAGATGTTGCTGTTTTGTGAAATATACAGGTGAAATAATTAATTATATTTATATCATACTATACCTACTGTTGGTTCTATTTTCCAAGTATAAGACTTAGAATCTCACAGAAGTGCTAAATGCAAACCAATTAAAATGTATGCTGAGAAAAACATTTTATATCTCATATTAGACTTTTTCCCACTTATCTAGTCAAAGTTGTTGGGTCAAAGATTTTGGGCACCCTTGATAACTATTATGGAGAACACAACTATAAAGAATTGACGGGCCTATAACAAATACACAAAAATAATTTAATGACACATTTATTCTATGATCACCAAAAAAGAAAAGGTTAGAGTATCTGAATATTCTTTATATAAGTAACATGAGTTTTGAAATATAATTATATTACCACCTCTTCATGTGAAGTGATACCTCTATAAGAAAGTGGACATTACCACTCCTGTAACTTTATTCAACACAGTGTTGAAAATCCTAACCTCAGCAATCAGATAACAAAAAGAAATAAAAGACATCAGGGGTGGCTCAGTCGTTAAGTATCCAACTTCGGCTCAGGTCATGATCTCATGGTCCGTGAGTTCGAGCCCCATGTCAGGCTCTGTGCTGTCAGTTCAGAGCCTGGAGCTTGCAGAGGATTCTGTGTCTCCCTCTCTCTCAGCTCCTCCCCCTCCCCTGCTCTCTGTCTCTCAAAAAAATGAATAAATGTTAAAAAAATTAAAAAAAAAAAGAAACAGAAATAAAAGACATCCAAATTGGCAAGGAGGAAGTCAAACTTTCACTCTTCACAGATGACAGGATATTCTTTGTGGAAAACCCAAAGGATTCCACAAAAAACTGCTAGAACTGATACATGAATTCAGCAAAGTCACAGGACATAAAATCAATGCACAGAAATCAGTTGCATTTCTATACACCAAAAGAAGCAGCAGAAACAGAAATCAAGGAGTTTATCTCATTTACAATTGCACCAAAACCCATAAAATACCTAGGAATAAACCTAACTAAAGAGGTGAAAAAATCTATACACTGAAAACTATAGAAAGCTTATGAAAGAAATTGAAGACGCAAAGAAATGGAAAAACATTCCACGCTCATGGACTGAAGAACAAATGCAGTTAAAATGTCGATAGCACCCAAAGCAATCTACGTATTCAATGCAATCCCTATCAAAATAACACCAGCATTCTTTACAGAGCTAGAACAAACAATCCTAAAATTTGTATGGAACCACAGAAGACCCTGAATAGCCAAAGCAATGTTGAAAAAGAAAACCAAAGCTGGAGGCATCACATTTCCGGACTTCAAGCTGTTTTGCAAAGCTGTAATCATCAAGACAGTATGGTACTGGCACGAAAACAGACACACAGATCAATGGAACAGAAAAGAGAACCCAGAAATAGACTCACAAACATGGTCAACTAATCTTTGACAAAGCAGGAAGGTGTATCCAATGGAAAAAAGACAGTCTCTTCAGCAAATGGTGCTGGGAAAACTGGACAGCAACATGCAGAAGAATGAACCTGGACCACTTTCTTACACCATGCACAAAAATAAACTCAAAATGGGTAAAAGACCTAAATGTAAGAGAGGAAACCATCAAAATCCTAGAGGAGGAAATAGGCAACAATCTCTTTGTCCTCAGTTGCAGCAACTTCTCACTTGACATGTGTCCAGAGGCAAAGGAAACAAAAGCAAAAATGAACTACTGGGACCTCATCAAAATAAAAAGCTTCTGCACAGTGAAGGAAACAATCAGCAAAACTAAAAGGCAATCGATGGAATAGGAGAAGATATTTGCAAATGACATATCAGATACAGGGTTAGTATCCAAAATCTATAAAGAATTTATCAAACTCAACACCCAAAACACAAATAATCCAGTGAAGAAATGGGCAAAAGACATGAATAGACACTTTTCCAAAGAAGACATCCAGATGGCTAATAGACACATAAAAAGATGCTCAACAGGGGCGCCTGGGTGGCGCAGTCGGTTAAGCCTCCGACTTCAGCCAGGTCACGATCTCGCGGTCTGTGAGTTCGAGCCCCGCGTCCGGCTCTGGGCTGATGGCTCAGAGCCTGGAGCCTGTTTCCAATTCTGTGTCTCCCTCTCTCTCTGCCCCTCCCCCGTTCATGCTCTGTCTCTCTCTGTCCCAAAAATAAATAAACGTTGAAAAAAAAATTAAAAAAAAAAAAGATGCTCAACATCACTCATCATCAGGGAAATATAAATCAAAACCACAATGAAATACCACCTCACACATGTCAGAATGGCTAACATTAACAACTCAGTCAACAACAGATGTTGGCAAGGACGTGGAGAAAGATGAAGTGCTTTTGCACTGCTGGTGGGAATACAAACTGGTGTAGCCACTCTGGAAAGCAATATGGAGGGTCCTCAAAATTCTAAACATAGGACTACCCTATGACTCAGCAATTGCACTACTAGGTATTAAAGGATACAAAAACACTGATTTGAAGGGGTACATGCCCCCAATGTTTATAGCAGCACTATCGACAACAGCCAAATTATGGAAAGAACCCAAATGTCTACTGAGTGACAAATGGATAAAGAAGATGTGGTATATATATACAATGGAATGTTACGCGGCAATCAAAAAGAATGAAATCTTGCAATTTGCAACAACATGGATGGAACTAGAGTGTATTATGCTAACCAAAATAAGTCAGAGAAAGACAAATATCACAGGATTTCACTCATATGTGCAATATAAGAAACAAAACAGATGAACACAGGGGAAGGGAAGCAAAAATAATATAAAAACAGAGAGGGAGACAAACCATAAGAGACTCTTAAATACAGAGAGCAAACTGAGGGTTGCTGCTGGGGTGCTGGGTGGGGTATGGGCTAAATGAGTGATGGGTACTAAGGAGGGCACTTGTTGGGTTGAGCATTGGATGTTATATGTAAGTGATAAATCACTAAATTTATTCCTGAAATCATTATTACACTATATGTTAACTAACTTGGATTTAACTTAAAAAAAAAAAAAAAAGTGGCCATTATGTGCTATTAAATATTCTATATGTTATGCATTAAAGAGGGATGGCATACAGTTGTGCTTGGTAAACATGAATTATTTCAATAAAAACTGTAAATTTTTCATTCAAACATATCCATAGGAAAAAGGTATGTTACTTAGGTTAGGTATACAAAGTATATATAAGGTCTATACAGTATATACAGGACACCTGAAAATAAGCATGGCATACTTCACCACAAAGAAGATACCTGTTTGTTGACTATAGTGCACTTACATGAACTACAATCTGAGGAGACAGTAAACTAAACGTTTTATATTTGGAAAACAGTTTTCATTATTTAAGTTTCTTATCATAGCACAGTGCCTGGTTCTCTTTTATTCTCAAACTTTCCACGACCTAACTTTTTCTTTGTTCCTCTCTTCCCTCAACTCCAGGCAGATACTGGTCATTCTTTTCTTCTTGTCACAAAATGATTTTCATAAACTTCATTAAAATCATTATCTTGCTGAATAGTAATTATTTTCTCACAAGTCTGTCTTTGAACTAGTATGTAAGCTCTGCATCATTTTCTCCTTATTTTCTCAGGGTCTAACCCAACATATTTGCTCAATAAGTACCTGTTGAAGGAGGAAAAATATTGATTATTCAATAAATGGTCCTGGATAGTTGTCTATTTGGTGGAAAATAAACATAGATTTTAACTCATAACATAAAAATTATATCTGGCAAAGACACAAATAATATAAAGAACTCATATTTTATTTTTTTAATTTTAATTTTTTAAAAAATTTACACCCAAATTAGTTAGCATATAGTGCAGCAATGATTTCAGGAGTAGATTCCTTAGTGCCCTTTACCCATTTAGCCCATCCCCCCTCCCACAACCCCTCCAGTAACCCTCAGTTTGTTCTCCATATTTATGAGTCTCTTATGTTTTGTCCCCCTCCCTGTTTTTATATTATTTTGTTTCCCTTCACTTATGTACATCTGTTTTGTCTCTTAAAGTCCTCATATGAGTGAAGTCGTATGATGTTTGTGTTTCTCTGGTTGACTAATTTCACTTAGCATAATACTCTCCAGTTCCATCCACGTAGTTGCAAATGGCAAGATTTCATTCTTTTTGATTGCTGAGAAATACTCCATTGTATGTATGTGCATACACACACACACACACACCACATCCTCTTTATCCACTCATCCATCGATGGACATTTGGGCTTTTTCCATAATTTGGCTATTGTTGATAGTGCTGCTATAAACATTGGGGTGCACGTGTCCCTTTGAAACAGCACACCTTTATCCCCTGGATAAATAACTAGTAGTGCAGTTGCTGGGTCGTAGGGTAGTTCTATTTTTAGTTTTTTGAGGAACCTCCATACTGTTTTCCAGAGTGGCCACACCAGCTTGCATTGCCAGCAACAATGCAAAAGAGATCCTCTTTCTCCGCATCCTCGCCAACATCTGTTGTTGCCTGAGTTGTTCATGTTAGCCATTCTGACAGGTGTGAGGTGGTATCTCATTGTGTTTTTGATTTGTATTTCCCTGATGATGAGTGAAGTTGAGCATTTTTTTCATGTGTCGGTTAGCCATCTGGATGTTTTCTTTGGAGAAGTGTCTATTCATGTTTTTTGCCCATTTCTTCACTGGATTGTTTGATTTTTGGGTGTTGAGTTTGATAAGTTCTTTATAGATTTTAGAGAACTCTTATATTTTAATAGAAAGACAGGCCAATTAAAAATTGGGCAAAGCATCTGAATAGGCACTTTTCCAAAGTAGATACAGAGATATACAAAGCTCAGGAAAAGATGCTCAGCATCATTAGCAATCAGGGAAACCAAACCACATCCACAGTGCAACGCATATTTGCAATATCCAAGAGGTGGAAGTAACCCAATAAATGTCTGACAAATAAGTGGAAATAAATAAAATGTGGTATATATACACAATGGAACCTTATTCAGCTTTAAGAAGAAATCCTGTCACATGTTACAACATGAATGAACCTTGAAGACATTATGCTAAGTGAAACAAGCCAGTCACAAAAAGACAAATACTGTATGATTCCATTATGCAAGGTATCTAACAGTGAAATTCACAGAAACAAAAAGCAGAATGGTGGCTAAGGGTGAGGAGAAGAGGGGCAGTTGATAAATGGGTATACAGTTTCATTTGTGCAAGATGCAAAAGTTCTGGAGATCTGTTCAACAACATGAATATACTTAACACTACCAAACTGTACATTAAAAAAAGGTAAGATAGTAAATTTTATGTTGTTTTTTGTTTTTTACCACAATAAAACAAAATGGTTAAGATGGTAACAAAACAAAATGAAATAAACTCCCAAGATACCATTTCATACTAATTAGGATGGGTACAATAAAAAAGTCAGATAATAATGTTGGTAAGGATGTAGAGAAATAGGTCCCTCAAACATTTCCGGTAGGAATGTAAAATGGTTGAGCTGCTTTGGAAAACAACCTGGCAATTCCTTAAAAGGATAGACACAGAGTTCCCATTTAACCCAGCAATTCCATTCCTAGGTATATCTCAAGAGGTATTAAAGTTGAGAAATGAAAACATACGTCCACATGAAAAACTGACATGAATGTTCACAGTAGTATTATTCATAATTGCCCAAAGTCATCAGCTGATGAATAAATAAGATGTGGTATATTCATATAATGAAATATTATTTGGCAATTAAAAGGAATAAAGTACTGATAATGCTACAATATGGATGGATTTTAAAAACATTATGTATGGTAAGTGAACGAAGTCAGTCACAAAAGACTACACTTTATATGATTCCATTTATATGAAATGTCTGGGATAGGCAAATTTATGGACACAGAAAGTAGTGGCTGCCTAGGGCTGGGGTAGGATGGGGTGGGGATAGGGGATTGAGAGTGATTACTAAAGGGCTTCTGTGGTAATAAACATTTTTAAAATGTATTGTGGTGATGGCTGCATAATTCTGTGAATAAGCTCAAAGCCACTTAAGTGTACACTTCAAATGGGTGAATAGTATGGTACATGAATTATATCTCAAAGCTGTTGCAAAATAAAAAAGACCATAAAAATTTAAAAACTAATGAAGGGATAAACTTTCTTTTAAACATACATTACAAAGGCATACTGTTGCTCGTATACAAAGATCTTCTAGGTATGAGTTCAAAGATCATAATCCAATAGAAACAAAGGATATCAAGAAGCAATATCTGAAAGAAAATGCAAATAATCAAAAGCCATGAAAACACTCAACCTTACTAGTCAGGGGAAAAAAATCAATTTTATACCTAATAGGCACAAAATAAAAGGCTGAGAAAAATGTCTGCAGGAAAACAATAAAATCAAAGACAAATGACAAACTAGGAAAAATACTTGCAACACATGTCACAAAGGATTAACTTCCGTAATATATACTATGGTGCATTTATAAATAAGACAATGAAAAAGGGTAAGGACTGTTTGTAAAAATAAAAATACAGATGGCTCTTACACATATGAAAAGATGCTGAAATTTACTCAGTATAAGAAAGACACAAAATAAAAGAGACAATACTTTCACTTACATGATTGGCAAAACTAAAAAAGTTAATAACCCGTTGGGTTTATCCATTTTGAGTTTATTTTTGTGAATGGTGTGAGAAAGTAGTCTAGTTTCAACCTTCTGCATGTTGCTGTCCAGTTCTCCCAGCACCATTTGTTAAAGAGACTGTCTTTTTTCCATTGGATGTTCTTTCCTGCTTTGTCAAAGATGAGTTGGCCATACGTTTGTGTGTCTAGTTCTGGGGTTTCTATTCTATTCCATTGGTCTATGTGTCTGTTTTTGTGCAAATACCATGCTGTCTTGATGATGACAGCTTTGTAGTAGAGGCTAAAGTCTGGGATTGTGATGCCTCCTGCTTTGGTCTTCTTCTTCAAAATTACTTTGGCTAAGCATAAGAGACTGTTGAGAACTGAGAGCAAACTGAGGGTTGATGGGGGGTGGGAGGGAGGAGAGGGTGGGTGATGGGTATTGAGGAGGGCACCTTTTGGGATGAGCACTGGGTGTTGTATGGAAACCAATTTGACAATAAATTTCATATATAAATAAAAAAAAACCCAAAAAACAAAAAAACAAAATTACTTTGGCTATTCGGGGCCTTTTGTGGTTCCATATGAATTTTAGGATTGCTTGTTCTAGTTTCGAGAAGAATGCTGGTGCAATTTTGATTGAATGTGAGACAGGAAACCATCAAAACCCTAGAGGAGAAAGCAGGAAAAGACCTCTCTGACCTCAGCCGTAGCAATCTCTTACTCGACACATCCCCAAAGGCAAGGGAATTAAAAGCAAAAGTGAATTACTGGGACCTTATGAAGATAAAAAGCTTCTGCACAGCAAAGGAAACTGCCAACAAAACTAAAAGGCAACCAACGGAATGGGAAAAGATATTTGCAAATGACATATCGGACAAAGGGCTAGTATCCAAAATGTATAAAGAGCTCACCAAACTCCACACCCGAAAAGCAAATAACCCAGTGAAGAAATGGGCAGAAAACATGAATAGACACTTCTCTAAAGAAGACATCTGGATGGCCAACAGGCACATGAAAAGATGCTCAACGTCGCTCCTCAGC
>NW_024412421.1:1554867-1610091 GCF_014898765.1 Herpailurus yagouaroundi
AGCACTGGGTGTTGTATGGAAACCAATTTGACAATAAATTTCATATAAAAAAAAAAATAACCCGTTGGGTTGGTGAAGGTATTAGGAAATATGCATTCTTATATACTGCAGGTGAAAGAATAAGCTGATACAATTTCTATGAAGGGACATCCTATACTATACTGTAGTGTGTGTGTACGTGTATGTATGTATATATATATATACACATACACATTCGAGCTACAAAGTTCGAAACTGGGCAGAATTAATCTATGGTGTTGGAAATTAAAATAGTGGATACTTTTAGGTGAAGAGGGTTAGTAACTAATAAGTGGCATGAGGAAACTTCTGATTACTGGTTATGTGTTTCTTGATTAGGTGTAATTACATGAGTACATTTATTTTGTGAAAATTTACAGACCTGTGTACTTAGATATATTTTTCTGTATGTATATTTCAATAATATGTTTATTTAAAAATGCACATGCTATTTTTTAATAATTCCATTTTTAGAAATTTATCCTACAGGATATTCTCTGTGGCATTATTTATAATAACAATAAGAGATTGAAATAGCCTTGATATCTACTTTAAAAGAACTCATTAAATTATGTCCTATCCATACTATGTGATGCTATTCAGTAGAAATAATGAATGAATAACTGATGCTATCAGTTAAAATAATGAGGCAGCTCTAGATTATATTACTGTGGTATAATCTTTAAGATATGTTGTTAAGTGGAGAAAGTAAAGCCTAGAACAACCATTTATGTACAATAAAAGTATATACACATATAAGCTCATATACACATAAAATATCTTGGAGCGATACAAAGAACTTGTCTTTGGGAATAGGAATTGGATCATTGGGAGACAGGTTAAAGGGAGACTAATTTTTCACTATATACTCTTGTATTTTTTTCATTGTTATCATGTATTACTTATTTTAAAAACCAAATTTATTAATGAAATAAAAACTTAGAGCTCTCAGATGAATATATGCTGGACAGTGTCATATGCTGTTGGGAATATAAATGTGTGTATCTTGTGGGAATGATAATTTGGTATTATCTATTAACATTAAAAACACAGTCCCTCAGCTTATCGATTTCATGCCTGGAAACCACCTATGTGTCTGCTGAGAGGAAACATTGGGTAAACTGTGGAATATCCATAGTATTATGGAATGGCATGGAGTTATTAAAAGAGTGAAAAAAGACCTGTTAAGTCCTAACTCGAAAGGGTGTTTATACTCTATTGCTGAGGTAAAAAAAACAAGATGCAGGGAAACATGTTTAGTAAGATTCTATTTGCAAACGTATGTGTTGGATAAATCTCACAGACATAATGCTGAGCAAAAGAAGCCAGATGCAAAGGGTACAATCCTGTATTCTTGCTTTTTTTTTTTAAATTTTTTTTTTACAATGTTTATTTATTTTTGGGACAGAGAGAGACAGAGCATGAACGGGGAAGGGGCAGAGAGAGAGGGAGACACAGAATCGGAAACAGGCTCCAGGCTCTGAGCCATCAGCCCAGAGCCTGACGCGGGGCTCGAACTCACGGACCGCGAGATCGTGACCTGGCTGAAGTCGGACGCTTAACCGACTGCGCCACCCAGGCGCCCCCCTGTATTCTTGCTTTTACGAGACATTCAGAAAAAGGGAAAATGATTCTACGGTGACAGAGATCAGGACAGTGGTTATACTTTTGCAGGGGAGTACTGACTGGCTTGGAGGACCTTCTAAGGTATGGCAAATATTTTATCTTGATCTAGGTGTGGTAGAAGGGGGTATACCTATGTAAAATTTCACCAAGCTGTAGACTTTCACCACATTTCCTTTGTAACCCCATCACTATTACCTTTCTTATCACATCACACCTACCTGACTGTATGCCAAGGTGGTTACCCTGGGTCTGAATTTTTCATTATGCACATCTATTTTTTTTCCTCTGAACACTGCTGCAAAATCTGTCTTCTTAATTCACACAATTGTGTGAACAAAGGCTCTCTTTGATGAAAAATGTAAAGAGTGTGATAGTTTTTTGTGTAAACTTGACCAGGCCATGGGGTGCCTAGATGATTGGCCAAAAATTATTCTAGATGTTTCTGTGAGAGAAGTTTTGGATGAGATTAACATTTAATTGGTAAAATGAGTGAAAGAGAGAGACAAGAAAAAGGAAGATGGCAGTGCAGGAGGACGCTGGGCTTACCATGTTCTGCTGATCACTTAGATTCCACCTACAGCTGCCTAAATAACCCAGAAAACCGCCAGAAGACTAGCAGAACGGATTCTCCAGAGCCAAGCACAGAGGTGAGGCCCACAGAAGAGGGTAGGAAGGGCGGAGAAGTGGTGCGCGCTACATGGACTGGGGGGAGGGAGTCAGGGTGGTGGGGCAGCCTGCCGGCCAAGCAGAGGCCCCAAGTCTGGCTTGCAAAAGCGGAGGGGCCGGGTGGAGTGTGTTCTGACAGCAAGCGGGACTTAATATCTGGGAGGTTGTAAGTTAACAGCTCTGCTTGGAGAGCGGAAAGGCTGGAGACAACAGGAGGGAGAGCTGTTGAGCCCCAGACGACCAGAGCTCAGCTTGGCAGGGAACAAAGGTGCTCGCCAGCACCATCTCCCTCGCCCACCCCCCAGCCAAAATCCCAAAGGGAACCAGTTCCTGTCAGGGAACTTGCTTGCACTGAGCAAACACCCAACGCTGTGCTTCTGCAGATCCATCCCTCCAGTGGCAGCGGGTCTGACTCCTTCCCGGTGCCTCAGGGCCCCTCCCAAAGTGGATCACTGAAGCATAAGCGAGCTGAGCCTACCCCGCCCCCCCCCCCACCCCGTGCACCTTGCTGAACCACCCCAGCTAATATGCCAGATCCCCAGCACTGCAAGTCTGGCAGTGTGCAAGTAGCCCAGACGGGCCACGCCACCCCACAGTGAATCCCGCCCCTATGAGAGGGGAAGAGAAGGTACACACCAGTCTGACTGTGGCCCCAGCAGTGGGTTGGGGGCAGACATCAGATCTGAATGCAGCCCCACCCACCAACGCAAGTTATTCAAGACAGCACAGGGGAAGTGCCCTGCAGTTCTGCGCCACTCCAGGGACTATCCAAAATGACGAAACAGAAGAATTCACCTCAAAAGAATCTCCAGGAAATAACGACGGCTAACGAGCTGATCAAAAAGGATATAACAATATAACAGAAAGTGAATTTAGAATAATACTCATAAAATTAATTGCTGGGCTTGAAAACAGTATAGAGGACAGCAGAGAATCTCTTGCTACAGAGATCAAGGGACTAAGGAACAGCCAGGAGGAGCTAAAAAATGCTATCAATGAGCTGCAAAATAAAATGGAGATGACCACAGCTCGGATTGAAGAGGCAGAGGAGAGAATAGGTGAACTAGAAGATAAAATTATGGAAAAAGAAGAAGCTGAGAAAAAGAGAGATAAAAAAATCCAGGAGTATGAGGGGAAAATTAGAGAACTAAGTGATACACTAAAGAGAAATAATCTATGCATAATTGGTATTCCAGAGGAGCAAGAGAGAGGGAAAGGTGCTGAAGGTATACTTGAAGAAACAATAGCTGAGAACGTCCCTGATGTGGGGAAGGAAAAAGGCATTGAAATCCAAGAGGCACAGAGAACTCCCTTCAGACGGAATTGAATCGATCTTCTGCACGACATATCATAGTGAAACTGGCAAAATACAAGGATGAAGAGAAAATTCTGAAAGCAGAAAGGGATAAATGTGTTCTAACATATAAAGGGAGACTGATAAGACTCATGACCGATCTCTCTACTGAAACTTGGCAGGCCAGAAAAGAATGGCAGGAAATCTTCAATGTGATAAACAGAAAAAATATGCAGCCGAGAATCCTTTATCCAGCAAGTCTGTCATTTAGAATAGAAGGAGATAAAGGTCTTCCCAAACAAACAAAAACTGAAGGAATTCGTCACCACTAAACCAGCCCTACAAGAGATCCTAAGGGGGATCCTGTGAGACAAAGTACCAGAGACATCGCTACAAGCATGAAACCTACAGACATCACAATGACTCTAAACCCATATCTTTCCATAATAACACTGAACATAAATGGACTAAATGAGCCAACCAAAGACATAGGTTATCAGAATGGATAAAAAAAACAAGACCTATCTATTTGCTGTCTACAAGAGACTCATTTTAGACCTGAGGACACCTTCAGATTGAAAGTGGGGGGATGGAGAACTATTTATCATGCTACTGGAAGCCAAAAGAAAGCTGGAGTAGCCATACTTATATCAGACAAACTAGACTTTAAATTAAAGGCTGTAACAAGAGATGGAGAAGGGCATTATATAATAACAGGGTCTAGGGGCGCCTGGGTGGCGCAGTCGGTTAAGCGTCCGACTTCAGCCAGGTCACGATCTCGCGGTCCGGGAGTTCGAGCCCCACGTCAGGCTCTGGGCTGATGGCTCAGAGCCTGGAGCCTGTTTCCGATTCTGTGTCTCCCTCTCTCTCTGCCCCTCCCCCGTTCATGCTCTGTCTCTCTCTGTCCCAAAAATAAATAAACGTTGAAAAAAAAATTAAAAAAAAAAATAATAACAGGGTCTATCCATCAGGAAGAGCTAACAATTATAAATGTCTATGCGCCGAATACGGGAGCCCCCAAATATATAAAACAATTACTCACATACATAAGCAACCTTATTGACAAGAATGTGGGAATTGCAGGGGACCTTAATACCCCACTCACAGCAATGGATAGATCATCTAGACACATGGTCAATAAAGAAGAAGGGCCCTGAATGATACATTGGATCAGATGGACTTGACAGATATATTTAGAACTCTGCATCCCAAAGCAACAGAGTATACTTTCTTCTCGAGTGCACATGGAACATTATCCAAGATAGATCACATACGGGGGTCACAAAACAGCCCTTTATAAGTATACAAGAATTGAGATCATACCATGTATACTTTCAGACAATAATGCTATGAAGCTTGAAATCAACCACAGGAAAAAGTCTGGAAAACCTCCAAAAGCATGGCCGTTAAAGAATACCCTACTAAAGAATGAATGGGTCAACCAGGCAATTAGAAAAGAAATTAAAAAATACATGGAAACAAATGGAAATGAAAATACAACAATCCAAATGCTTTGGGATGCAGAAAAGGCAGTCCTGGGAGGAAAATACATTGCAATCCAGGCCTATCTCAAGAAACGAGAAAAATCCCAAATATAAAATCTAACAGCACACCTAAAGGAAATAGAAGCAGAACAGCAAAGACAGCCTAAACCCAGCAGAAGAAGAGAAATAATAAAGATGAGAACAGAAATAAACAATATAGAATCTAAAAAAACTGTAGAGCAGATCAAGGAAACCAAGAGTTGGCTTTTTGAAAAAATAAACAAAATTGATAAACCTCTAGCCAGGCTTCTCAAAAAGAAAAGGGAGATGAGCCAAATAGATAAAATCATGAATGAAAATGGAATTATTACAACCAATCCCTCAGAAATACAAGCAATTATCAGGGAATAGTATGAAAAATTATATGCCAACAAACTGGACAACCTGGAAGAAATGGACAAATTCCTAAGCACCCATACACTTCCAAAACTCAATCAGGAGGAAATAGAAAGCTTGAACAGACCCATAACCAGTGAGGAAATGAAATCAGTTATCAAAACTCTCCCAACAAAGAAGAGTCCAGGACCAGATGGCTTCCCTGGGAAATTCTAACAGACAGTTAAAGCAGAGATAATACCTATTCTTCTCAAGTTGTTCCAAAAAATCAAAAGGGAAGGAAAATTTCCAGACTCACTCTATGAATCCAGCATTCCTTTGATTCCCAAACCAGACAGAGACTCAGCAAAAAAGAGAACTACAGGCCAATATCCCTGATGAATATGGATGCAAAAATCCTCAATAAGATACTAGCAAATTGAATTCAACAGTATATAAAAAGAATTATTCACGATGATCAAGTGGGATTCATTCCTGGGATGCAGGGCTGGTTCAACATTCACAAATCAATCAACGTGATACATCACATAATAAAAGAAAACCATATGATCCTGTCAATTGATGCAGAAAAAGCATTTGACAAAATTCAGCATTCTTTCTTAATAAAAACCCTCGAGAAAGTCGGGATAGAAGGAACATACTTAAGGGCGCCTGGGTGGCGCAGTCGGTTAAGCGTCCGACTTCAGCCAGGTCACGATCTCGCGGTCCGTGAGTTCGAGCCCCGTGTCGGGCTCTGGGCTGATGGCTCAGAGCCTGGAGCCTGTTTCCGATTCTGTGTCTCTCTCTCTCTCTGCCCCTCCCCCGTTCATGCTCTGTCTCTCTCTGTCCCAAAAATAAATAAACGTTGAAAAAAAAATTTAAAAAAAAAGAAGGAACATACTTAAACATCATGAAGCCATTTATGAAAAGCCCACAGCTAACATCATCCTCAATGGGGATAAACTGAGAGCTTTCCCCCTGAGATCAGGAACACGACAGGGATGTCTTCTCTCACTGCTGCTGTTTAACATAGTGTTGGAAGTTCTAGCATCAGCAATCAGACAACAAAAGGAAATCAAAGGCATCAAAATTGGCAAAGATGAAGTTAAGCTTTCACTTTTTGCAGATGACATGATATTATACACGGAAAATCCGATAGACTCCACCAAAAGTCTGCTAGAACTGGTACATGAATTTAGCAAAGTTGCAGGATACAAAATCAATGTACAGAAATCAGTTGCATTCTTATACACTCATAATGAAGCAACAGAAAGACAAAGAAACTGATCCCATTCACAACTGCACCAAGAAGCATAAAATACCTAGGGATAAATCTAACCAAAGATGTAAAAGATCTGTATGCTGAAAACTATAGAAAGCTAATGAAGGAAATTGAAGAAGATATAAAGAAATGGAAAAACATTCCATGCTCATGGATTGGAAGAATAAATATTGTCAAATGTCAATACTACCCAAAGCTATCTACACATTCAATGCAATCCCAATCAAAATTGCACCAGCATTCTTCTTGAAGCTAGAACAAGCAATCCTAAAATTCATATGGAACCACAAAAGGCCCCGAATAGCCAAAGTAATTTTGAAGAAGAAGACCAAAGCATGAGGCATCACAATCCCAGACTTTAGCCTCTACTACAAAGCTGTCATCATCAAGACAGCATGGTATTGGCACAAAAACAGACACATAGACCAATGGAATAGAATAGAAACCCCAGAACTAGACCCACAAACGTATGGCCAACTAATCTTTGACAAAGCAGGAAAGAACATCCAATGGAAAAAAGACAGTCTCTTTAACAAATGGTGCTGGGAGAACAGGACAGCAACATGCAGAAGGATGAAACTAGACCACTTTCTCACACCATTCACAAAAATAAACTCAAAATGGATAAAGGACCTGAATGTGAAACAGGAAACCATCAAAACCCTAGAGGAGAAAGCAGGAAAAGACCTCTCTGACCTCAGCCGTAGCAATCTCTTACTCGACACATCCCCAAAGGCAAGGGAATTAAAAGCAAAATGAACTACTTGGACCTTATGAAGATAAAAAGCTTCTGCACAGCAAAGGAAACTGCCAACAAAACTAAAAGGCAACCAACGGAATGGGAAAAGATATTTGCAAATGACATATTGGACAAAGGGTAGTATCCAAAATCTATAAAGAGCTTACCAAACTCCACACCCGAAAAGCAAATAACCCAGTGAAGAAATGGGCAGAAAACATGAATAGACACTTCTCTAAAGAAGACATCCGGATGGCCAACAGGCACATGAAAAGATGCTCAACGTCGCTCCTCAGCAGGGAAATACAAATCAAAACCATACTCAGATATCACCTTATGCCAGTCAGAATGGCCAAAATGAACAAATCAGGAGACTATAGATGCTGGAGAGGATGTGGAAAAATGGGAACCCTCTTGCACTGCTGGTGGGAATGAAAATTGGTACAGCCACTCTGGAAAACAGTGTGGAGGTTCCTCAAAAAATTAAAAATAGACCTACCCTATGACCCAGCAATAGCACTGCTAGGGATTTACCCAAGGGATACAGGAGTACTGATGTATAGGGGCACTTGTACCCCAGTGTTTATAGCAGCATTTTCAACAATTGCCAAATTCTGGAAAGAGCCTAAATGTCCATCAACTGATGAATGGATAAAGAAAGTGTGGTTTATATACACAATGGAGTACTACATGGCAATGAGAAAGAATGATATATGGCCCTTTGTAGCAACATGGATGGAACTGGAGAGTGTTATGCTAAGTGAAATAAGCCATACAGAGAAAGACAGATATCATATGTTTTCACTCTTATGTGGATCCTGAGAAACTTAACAGAAACCCATAGGGGAGGGGAAGGAAAAAAAAAAGAGGTTAGAGTGGAAGAGAGCCAAAGCATAAGAGACTCTTAAAAACTGAGAACAAACTGAGGGTTGATGGGGGGTGGGAGGGAGGGGAGGGTGGGTGATGGGTATTGAGGAGGGCACCTTTTGGGATGAGCACTGGGTGTTGTATGGAAACCAATCTGACAATAAATTTCATATATTGAAAAAAAAATTAGTGAAAGAGATTGTTCTTCATACTGTGGATGGGCTCCATCCAATCAGTTGAAGGCCTGAATAGAACAAAAGTCTGACCCTCTCCTAAGTAAGAAGTCTCCCAACAGACAGCCTATACACTAGAACATGAGGTTTTCCAGGGACCCCTGGGTGGCTCAGTCAGTTAAGCATCCAACTTCAGCTCAGGTCATGATCTCACGGTTCGTGGGTTGGAGCCCCACATCTGAGCTATCTGTGCTGATGGCTCCGAGCTTGGAGCCTGCTTCAGACTCTGTGTCTTCCTCTCTCTTTGCCCCTCCCCCATTCACATTCTGTCTCTCTCTTTGTAAAAAATTAACATTTAAGAAAAAAAAAGAACATGAGGTTTTCCTGCCTGACAAACTGGGACACTGGTTTTTCCTAATTCTATAGCTGCCTGCTGGCTTTGTGACTCAAACTAGGACAGTTTACAGAGTGTACAGATTCCAAATTATGGAAGACTTGGCAGCTTCCAACATTGCATGAATCAATTCATTATGCTGGTGGGACAATCTCTCTCTCTCTCTCTCTCTCATAGTCTATTGGTCCTGTTTCTCTGTAGAACAGTGAGTAATACAGTACGTTTCTGCAGTTATTGGGTCACTAACAATATTCTCTTTGCCATATATGCCCATTCATCAGTGGATATCATCAATATTTTCCCTTATTGATCTTTAACACCATGCAAGAAGGTGAGTTAATTTCTATTTCTTACTTTCTGATCATGGCCTTCCACCTGGAATGTTGTGTTATTTCCCATTTTGGTTATTCCATTCCATCTTTCTGGAACTAGGTTCTCACCTATCATCTTCACAGAAACCTTCGTTGATATTAATCTTATAGCACATCTAATTTGAGTATAAAGTACTTTTCACTGTTTTTTAGCTGTATTACAGGTATACATCTTCCTCTTTCAAATAGAGAAATTCCTGTTAACAATAAATGTTTGTTATATAAATGGTAGTTTTTTCACTGAAAAAAACTTAGTAGTCAAAAGCCAAGACAATAATGTGCCATGTGGGTGAACATACTGTGTATGGTGACTGGAAGTGCTAATAAACAGATCTATTATCAAAACCCCTTACATGTGTGCATGTGCGCACACACACACACACACACACACACACACATTTTGTAAAAGCCTTGAGATATAATTCACACACCATAGCAGTCACCCACTTACAGTGTCCTATTCAGTGGTCTTTAGTATATTCCCAGAGTTGTGTGACCACCATCATAATCACTTTTTATCACTTCTAAAAAGAAACCCTGTACCCTTTAGTGATCATGCCCTAGTCCTCCTATTTCCACCTCCAGCCCAAAGCAACCACTAATCTACTAATCATCCATTGTCTACACACTTTTCTGAATATTTTGAGTACATTATAGAAAAAAAAAATCAAAAATGTAGACAAGAAGAAGAAAGTAAAAATCAATTGTGATCCAACCACTCAGATATTATTACCAGTTTGTCACTATTACAGACTGAATGTGTTCCCCACAAAGTTCATATGTTGAAGTTCTAACCTCTATTGTTGCCATATTTGGTGATGGGGCTTCTAAGGAAAAATTAAGTTTAAATGAAGTCATAAGGGTGCAGTACACATCTGATGGGTTTAGTGTCTTTATAAGAAGAGACATGAAAAACTTGCTCTCTTGCTCTCTCTCTTGCTGTACGCACACAGAGGAGGTCATGTGAGCACACAAGGAGATGGAGGCCACATACAAGCCAAGAGAAGAGGCATTGGAGTAAAAACTATTTTGCTGGCACCTTGATCTTGGAATTTCCAGCCTCTAGAACTGTGAGAAGCAAATTTGTCTTGTTCAACCTGCCCAACCTGTGTATGGTCCTTTGTTATAGCAGCCTGAGTGGACTAATATACATACTTAAACTTTTCCCATAGTATTAAATATGCTTCTACCACACAACTGTATTGTATATCACTGTAGTATAGATAGGTATATGCATAAAAACACACATCCATTCTTATTAGGACATTTAGGTTCTCCTCCACTCTATAATCCAACTCTTTTCCTCTTAAAAACACCACTGGGATGATCATCTTTACAGACATGGGGCATTATACACAAATCTTTGGCATATCTCTGATAATTTTCCTGGGATAATTGTATAGAATTAAAACTATTTTCAGGTTTAATCCTAAAGCTTTTGGAGTATATACTGAAATTATCCTTCATAAAGGTTATCAAGCATCTTTTTAGTAAACATTCACTGATCTGGAAAGTGCCAAACTCTGAACAGAAATTTGCTTTCATATATGCTCTTCCTTTATTCTCACAGCAAGATTGTGAGATGAATTTAGTTGGCCCCCACCACCTTCTTTTTTTCTGAAAAGGAAACTGAAGCTTGGGCCAGTACACCACTCAAGGTCACAAAACGAAGGGAGCTTTTATGAAAGAACACGTGGCCACTAGACACTAACTCATTTAAAAAACACATTATCCTACTTTTATGGGAGATGGAAAAATCGATGAACCAGTGGATTATTTTATTTTCTGTACGAGATAACCTGTCTGTGTCTTGTTTAGCATAGTTGACAGTATTTACTCAAAATTATATAATAGTCTCTTTTATCTTGTATATAGCTAGCTAAAAATTGGGCTCCTATATCTGTTTTTGTTTCTTTACAAGACTTCCTCTGTCAAATTTGAAGTTTCATATTATAGCAATAGGATCAAAATAAGATTTAAATGTATCATACCTATATACATATCATAAATATATGTCTACATACTATACATATATATGTCTTACAAAAGGAAATGTCTACATAATACAAATATGCATTTCCTTGTTTTCTATAAGCACAGTTACAAGAAGGAATGGTAACAATCCTTGGGCCTAATTAATATTCTGGTTGAAAATATTGTTTAATTAGGAATTCAGAACTCCTAAATACTATTATAAAAGTTAACCTGTTCTTAGCCTGAATGAATTATTTCATCTACAGAACAGCCTGACCATTTCTAGTGACATCTACCTGGTTACTGAAGGAGGGAAGGCAGACTTAGTTAGAGTGTATGGTTCTGGGCTTTACTACCTCTGTATGTTTGACATGAGGCAGTAAAAAAGAAATGCCTTTAGCTACATTCAGCAATTACACTGCTTTTTCAAAGAATATTATAGAAGAGTGGAATTTTGCTTTTAGCTTTGGCTTTATCACTAAATCCATTTCCCCTTTAGGTTTCCCATCAGAAAGGGACACACATACTCACATATACACTTCTATTTTCTTCCTCTCTTGAGTTAATAGTCATGATCTCATGGTTCTCTTGAGTTTGAGCCCTGCATTCGGCTCACTACTGTCAGCACAGAGCCTGCTTCAGATTCTCTGTCCCCCCCTCTCTCTGCCCCTCCCCTGCTCACACTTTCTCTCTCAAAAATAAACAAAGCATTAAAAAATTCTGAAAAGTATTAGGTTTCTTCAAATGTACAGGCTATATTAGGAATATTTTTATTTCTCTACTACATTTTTCTGTATATTTATGTGATAGGCTCATCAGTACAGTTTAAATCATAGCTTATTAAAATTACATACAACTTCTCCAAAAGAAAGGAAGAAGTGTATTAAATGCTGCTGAGAATTCTGAATTTCAGTAATCCTGAAAAAGAAAACCAAAGCTGGAGGGATCACTATCCCAGACTTCAAGTTGTATTACAAAGCTTTAATCATCAAGACAGTATGGTACTGGTACAAAAGAGACACACAGACCAATGGTATAGAATAGAGAATCCAGAAATGGACCCACAAACTTACGGTCAACTAATCTTTGATAAAGCAGGAAAGAATATCCAAATGGAGTAAAGACTGTCTCTTCAGCAAATGGTATTGGGAAAACTAGACAGTGACATGCAGTAAAATGAACCTGGATGACTTCTTACACCATACACAAAAATGAACTCAAAATGGATGAAAGACTTAAATGTAAGACAGGAAGCCACCAAAATCCTCAAGGAGAAAGCAGGCAAAAACCTCTTTGATCTTGGCCACAGCAACTTCTTACTCAACACGTCTTCAGAGGAAAGGGAAACAAAAGCAAAAATGAACTACTGGGACCTCATCAAACTAAAAAGCTTCTGCACAGAGAAGGAAACAAGCAGCAAAACTAAAAGGCAACCAATGGAGTGGGAGAAGATAGTTGCAAATAACATATCAGATAAAGGGTAGTATCCAAAATCTATAAAGAACTTATCAAACTCCACACCAAAAAACAAATAATCCAGTGAAGAAATGGGCAAAAGACATGAATAGACACTTCTCCAGAGAAGACACTCAGATGGCTAACAGACACATGAAAAAATGCTCAACATCACTCATCATCACTGAAATACAAATTAAAACCACAAGGAGATACCACCTCACACCAGTCAGGATGGCTAAAATGAACAACACAGGCAACAACAGATGTTGGTGAGGTTGCAGAGAAAGAGGATCTCTTTTCCACTGTTGGTGGCAATGCAAGGTGGTACAGCCACTCTGGAAAACAGTATGGAGGTTCCTCAGAATGTTAAAAATAAACTACCCTACACCCAGCAATTGCACTACTAGGTATTTATCCAAGGGATACAGATATGCTGTTTCAAAGGGGCATATGCACCCCAATGTTTATAGCAATTCTATTGACACTAGCCAAAGTATGGAAAGAGCCCAAATGTCCATTGACAGATGAATGGATAAAGAAGATGTGGCATATATATATATACACACTGGAGTATTACTTGACAATCAAAAATAATGAATTCTTGCCATTTGCAACTATGTGGAACTGGAGGGTATTATGTTATGTGAAATTAGTCAATCAGAGAAAAATATCATATGACTTCACTCATATGAGGACTTTAAGACACAAAACAGATGAACATAAGGGAAGGGAAGAAAAAAGAATATATTTCTAATATTTAAGAAAAAATAATACAAAAACAAGGAGGGGGACAAAACATAAGAGACTCAAATACAGAGAACAAACCGAGGGTTGCTGGAGAGGTTGTGGGTAGGGGGATGGGCTAAATGGGTAAGCAGCATTAAGGAAGACACTTGTTTGGATGAGCACTGGGTGTTATACATAGGAGATGAATCACTGGAATCTACTCCTGAAATCACTGCAGTATATGCTAACTAACTTGGATATAAACAAACAAACAAACAAATAAATAAAACATAGGTAAGTAAGTAAATAAATAAATACAATTAAAATAAAAGTATCAGTTTTCACTGCCACAGCTTCTTTTTTATGTGCTTGAGACTTTGGGAACCACCAAAAGCAAGCAGAATGGTCAGTGCTGATAGTATTTATATCTAATAAGTGGCAAAGGGCATAGCTTTTAAAAAATACTTCTCCAGATATTCCAAATGTTTTATAATAGGCTGCCTTATTTTGCAATCAGAAAAAGAAACAAGTGCTAAACCAAAACTTTACCAATATAAAAAGGAACAATGCTTTAAAATTCTCTTGCATAATCAAGAAAGTAAAAGGGTAGAATCTGATGGCATTTTTACAAATGTCACCCTGAAATTACAATTTTAAGACTCTATAATGTCACGCTTAAGAGGTAAAAAGTACCAGTAGCCTATTAAATCATTGCAACAATGTAATTTCCACAGTGACATCAGAATAAAAATTCCATCCTTTATGCTTTTAGTGAGGAAAAAAAAAAAAAGAAGAAAAAGAAGAAAAGAAAAAAAACACCAACTAGTCCTGAACGCTCCAAGGCAGAATTTATTATTATTACAGCAAAAGCTCACTTCCCAGAAGTGAGACAGTTTTACTTTTTATATAACAGCATATGGTTTTAAGTGAAGTAAAACATTTATCTTAAGCAGCTGCAACAACAACTGGGAAGATGTGCTAAAATAAGAGACCAAATGGAAAATGAAATTACAGGTACACAATTCCAGCTTTCTACTACTTGTGTTTTTCACCACTGTGAGCTTCTTGAAGGCAAGGACTGTTTTTTTTTTTTTTTAATTTGTTTTAAGTTTATTTATTTATTTTGAGAATGGGGGGGGAGGGGCAGGGATAAAGGAAGAGAGAGAATTAGAAGCAGAACTTGAACTCACAAACTGTGGGATCATGACATGAGCAGAAATCAAGAGTTGGTCACTTAACTGACTGAGCCACCCAGGTGCCCCCTGTTTACTGGTTTTTAAGTGTCTCTGTTTCCCATTTCAGATGTCAGTGAATGTTTTCCTACTAACTGGCTGAACTTGGCTAACCACAGTCTAATTAGTTTCATAAGCTTTTGTAAATTATTAGTATGTATTTGTGACCATATTGTGAAATACTATTTAGATTTATTGTAACATTTTATAATACCCTTTTAAATAAACTTTTAAAAAGATTAATGGAATATAGATGACAGTCTATTCACAGAATTACATGAAAACTTGTAATTAAAATGCTTAATGAGCTATTCGAAGTGCTGGTTATTAGTGATTAAATTAGTTTAAAACATGACTAATGGGATGTATAATTCATAACTTTTCTTTAAAATGACAATGCTTAGGATCTTTTTTTTTTTAATGTTTTATTTATTCTTGATAGAGCATGAGTCAGGGAGGAGCAGAGTGAGAGAGGGACACAGAATCTGAAGCAGGCTCCAGGCTCTGAGCTGTCAGCACAGAGCCCAATGTGGGGCTCGAACTCACAAGCAGCCAGATCATGACCTGAGCTGAAGTTGGATGGTTAACCGACTGAGCCACCCAGGTGCCCCAGGATCTTTTTTGTTTTTTAAAGATTTTTTATTTTTAAGTAATTTCTACACCCAACATGGGGCTCAGCCTCACAACCCTGAGATCAAGAGTTGCATGCTCTGTGGGCTGAACCAGCCAGGTGCTTCGACAATGCTTAGGATCTTAAGATTTCATGTTAAACAGGAGAGGCCAACATGGCGGAGAAGTAGGGGTATCATACTTCCTGTGTCTCTCAAACAAAGAAGGGCTGAAGCCAAAGGACTTTGAACACTGAGAGTCTGGGAGGAAAAGAGACTGAGTCTACCAGGGAGAAACCAGGACAACCTGATGGGCCATAGGTGGGTGACTGTGAACTGGGGGAGATAAAATGGGCCACAAAGGAATGGAAGGGAGGGATCCCCTTCTGCAGAGAGACAAAGGGAAGAGAAAGACTGGCTGGGGAAGTGTAGGACTGTATCTGGACAAGAGAAAAAAACCTCGGACCAGGACAGAGAGGGATCCCATCTCTAACTGCAGGGCTTTCTTCAGACTGGGGCTGGCTGCCCTGTTCGTGCACCTGGTGGGAGGGGAGCCACCTCTGGGTTTGGTAGTAGGTCAGGGGTGCAGTCTACAGCAGGAGAAACCAGTACCCTTCCCTGAAGTGCTGTGGCACAGGACAAAACCAGCCAGGACCACATATTGGGAGATGTTTCCCCACTGCTGGGGCTCACAGAGAAGGAGTTGAAATCCCAGCCAAGCAATGGAGCACAGGAATGGGTGGAGAGAGACAGGCAGCCTCTTTTGCACTCGTGGCACTGTGAGGGCATTTCCAAAGGAGTGATTTGGGATGCCAGGTGGTGGAGAAGAGACTGGGGTGGGGTGGGGGTTGTCATTTTTCTACCCACCACCACCAAGGCAGGGCCTCAGGGATCCACCATGGGGCCCAGAGTGGAGGCAGGACCAGCCTATACCAAACCACGTCCCTCCAAGCCAGGTAACTGCATATCTACTGGAGCGGGATACATGATGTGGAACCAGACGGACCCCTCCTCCAGACTAGTGCTGCTGCATTGCCTGGATTAATTCTAGGACAATTCTTGTTATATAGATACATTCGCCCTTCCATTTCTCTTTCTTATCTCTTCCCTCCTCTAGGTTGGGTACTCTGGTTATTGGTTTGTTTAAACAGACATATTTAATCCATTCTTTTGATACATGTTCTACACCTCCTTTCTTTCCTTTCCTTTCTCTCTCTCTGGAATAATCAAGCCAAGTAATATAGTTTCTTTGTCTGGGTAACTTTATCTTCTTTTTTCCCTGCCTCCATCCTTATTTCCCTTTTCTCAGGATTAAGCCTTTTAGACTCTCTGCCTGGTCAATGTTTATTTCTTCTCCCCCCACCCCCCTAGCCCCATCCTTCTCATTTCTCTCTCTTTGTATGTGCTCTTCCATCAGCACCGCCGCCACCCTGTTCTTTACTTGTAGCTGGTGTTTCTGGTTTTAGCTTTTGGATTGTTTTTAGTTTTTGTTTGTTTGTTTTGTGTGTTTGCGTGTTTTTGTTTCCTGATGGTCTGTCTGTCTGTTTTCCTTTCCAGGGCTACTCCAAGGAACAAATCAAAGCATACCTGGTAGAGAGTCCAAAACATCACTATGAGTAGGGACATAAAATAACCAAATTCACAACAACAGAGAGCAAGTAACACTCTAAAAAACACCTCCTGAAGAGCCAGGCCCTGGATAGTATATGATGCCCCCCTTTAATATAGCAGACTCGCAGGTGCAGAGCACTTAACAAGCTTTTAAAACTCCTAAGAGACAGCAAACTAGCTAAAATGATGAAATGGAAGAATTCTCCTCAAAAGAAATTCCAGGAAGAAGTGACAGCTAAATAATTGATTAAAACAGATATAAGCAACATAACTGAACAAGAATTTAGAATAACAGTCATAACATTAATCACTGGGCTTGAAAAAAAGCATGGGAGACAGCAGAGAATATATTCCTGCAGAGATCAAGGGACTAAAAAATAGTCATGATGAATTAAAAATGCTGTAAATGAGGTGCAAAATAAAATGGAGATAGCCACAGAGTGGACTGAAGAGGCAGAGGGGAGAATAGGTATTTTAGATGATAAAATTATGGAAAAAAGAGGAAGCTGAGGAAAAGAGAGATAAAAAAATCCAGGATCACGAGGGGAGAATTAGAGAATTAAGTGATTCAATAAAATGGAACAATATCCATATCATAGGAATTCCAGAAGACAAAGAGAGAGAAGGCTGAAGGTGTAATTGAACAAATCATAGCTGAGAACTTCCCTGATCTGGGGAAGGAAACAGGCATTGAAATCCAAGAGGCACAGAGAACTCCCTTCAGACATAACTTGAATCGATCTTCTGCACGACATATCAGAGTGAAACTGGCAAAATACAATGATAAAGACAAAATTCTTAAAGCAGCTGGGGATAAACAGGCTCTAACTTACAAAGGTAGACACATAATAGTAGTAGCAGACCTATCTACTGAAACTTGGCAGGCCAGAAAGGAATGGCAGGAAATCTTCAATATGATGAACAGAAAAAAAAAAGAAAAAAGCTGCCAAGAATCCTTTATCCAGCAAGCCTGTCATTCAGAATAGAAGGAGAGATAAGGTTTTCCCAAACAAACAAAAACTGAAGTTCATCACCACTAAACCAGTCCTACAAGAGATCCTAAGGGGGACTCTGTGAGTGAAATGTTGCAAAGACCACGAAGGACCAGAGATATCACTACAAGCATGAAACCTACAGATAACACAATGACTCTAAATCCAATTCTTTCAATAATAACATTGACTGTAAATACTAAATGCTCCAATCAAAAGAAACAGGTTATCAGAATGGATAAAAAAAAACAAGTCCTCATTTCAGACCTGAGGCCACCTTCAGACTGAAAGTGAGGAGATGGAGAACTATGTATCATGCTACTGGAAGTCAAAAGAAAGCTGGAGTAGCCATACTTATATCAGACAAACTGACTTTAAATTAAAGGCCGTAACAAGAGATGAAGAAGGGCATCATATAATGTTTACAGGGTCTATCCATCAGGAAGAGCTAACAATTATAAATGTCTATGCACTGAATTCGTCAGCACCCAAATATACAAAACAATTAATCACAAACATAAGCAATCTTATTGGTAAGAATGTGGTAACTGTAGGGGACTTTAATACTCCATTTACAACAATGGACAGATCACCTAGACACAGGATCAATAAAGAAACAATGACCCTGAATGATACATTGGACCAGATGGACTTGACAGATATATTTAGAAGTTTTCATCCTAAAGCAGCAGAATATACCTTCTTGTCGAGTGCACATGGAACATTCTCCAAGATAGATCACATACGGGGTCACAAAACAGCCCTCAATAAGTATAAAAGGATTGGGATCATACCATGCACACTTGCACATCACAATGCTATGAAACTTGAAATCAACCACAGGAAAAAGTCTGGAAAACCTCCAAATGCATGGAGTTTAAAGAACACCCTACTAAAGAATGAATGGGTCAGCCAGTCAATTAGAGGAGAAATTAAAAAATATATGGAAACAAATGAAAATGAAAACACAACAGTCCAACCCTTTGGGGTGCAGCTAAGGCAATCCTGAGAGGAAAATACATTGCAATACAGGCTGATCTCAAGAAACAAGAAAAATCCCAAATACAAAATCTAACAGCACACCCAAAGGAACTAGAAGTAAAACAGCAAAGACACCCCAAACCCAGCAGAAGAGAAATAAGAAAGAGCAGAGCAGAAATAAACAATATAAAAAAACAGTAGAGCAGATCAAGGAAACCAAGAGTTGGCTTTTTGAAAAAATAAACAAAATTGATACACTTCTAGCCAGGCTTCTCAAAGAGAAAAGACAGAGGACTCAAATAGATAAAATCACAAATGAAAATGGACTTATCACAACCCATCCCTCAGAAACACAAGAAATTACAGGGAATACTATGAAAAGTTATATGCCAACAAGCTGGAAAGCTGGAAGAAATGGACAAATTCCTAAACATCCACACACTATGAAAACTCAAACGGGAAGAAATAGAAAATTTGAACAGACCCATAATGGTGAAGAAATTGAATCAGTTATCAAAAATCTCCCAACAAATAAGAGCCTGGACCAGATGGCTTCTGTGGGGAATTCTACCAGACATTTCAAGCAGAGTTAATACCTATCCTTCTCAAGTTGTTCCAAAAATAGAAATGGAAGGAAAACTTCCAGACTCATTCTATGAAGCCAACATTACTTTGATTCTCAAACCAGACAGAGACTCAGCAAAAAAGAGAACTACAGGCCAATATCCCTGATGAATATGGATGCAAAAATTCTCAACAAGACACTACCAAATAAAATTCAACAGCATAAATAATTCAAAAGAATTATTTACCATGATCAAGTAGGATTCATTACTGGGCTGCAGGGCTAGTTCAACAGTCACAAATCCATCAATGTGATACATCACATTACTAACAGAAAGGATAAGAACCATATGATCCTGTCAATAGATGCAGAAAAAGCATCTGACGAAACACAACATCCTTTCTTAATAAAAACCTTCAGGAAAGTCAGAATAGAAGGACCATAGTTAAACATCATAAAAGCCTTTTATGAAAAGCTAATCACAGCTAATGTCATCCTCAGTGGGGAAAAACTGAGAGCTTTCCCCCTGAGATCAGGAACACGACAGGGATGTCCACTCTCACCATTGTTATTTAACATAGTGTTGGAAGTCATAGCATCAGCAATCAGACAACAAAATGAAATCAAAGGCATCCAAATTGGCAAAGAAGAAGTCAAACTTTCACTTTTTGTGGATGACATGATACTCTACACGGAAAACCCAAAAGACTCCACTAAAAGTCTGCTAGAACTGAGACATGAATTCAGAGCAAGGTCACAGGGTACAAAATCAATGTACAGAAATTGGTTGCATTTTTATACACCAATAGTGAAGCAACAGAAAAAGAAATAAAGAAACTGATCCCATTCACAATTGCACCAAGAACTATAAAATACCTAGGAATAAGCCTAACCAAAGATGTAAAAGATCTGTATGTTGAAAACTATAGAAACCTTATGAAGGAAACTGAAGAAGACACAATGAAATGGAAAAACCTTCCATGCTCATGGATTAGAAGAATAAATATGTTAAAATGTCAATACTACCCAAAGCAAGCTACACATTTGATGCGAACCCAATCAAAATTGTACCAGCAGTCTTCTCAAAGCTAGAACAAACAATCCTAAAATTTGTTTGGAATCACAGAAGACCCTGAATAGCCAAAGTAATATTGAAAGAGAAACTGAAGTGGGAGGCATCACAATCCCAGACTTTAGCCTCTACTACAAAGCTGTAATCATAAAGACAGGATGGTATTGGCACAAAAACAGACACATAGACCAATGGAATAGAAGAGAGAACCCAGAATTGGACCCAGAAATGTATGGCCAACTAATCTTTGACAAAGCAGGAAAGAGTATCCAATGGAAAAAAAGACAGTCTCTTTAACAAATGGTGCTGGGAGAACGGGACAGTGACATGCAGAAGAATGAAATTAGACCACTTTCTCACACCATTCACAAAAATAAACTCAAAATGGATGAAGGACCTGAATGTGAGACAGGACACCATCAAAACCCTAGAGGAGAAAACAGGAAAAAACCTCTTTGACCTCAGCCGCAGCAATTTCTTCCTCGACATATCTCCAAAGGAAGAGAATTAAGAGCAAAAATGAACTATTGGGACCTCATGAAGATAAAAAGCTTCTGTACTGCAAAGGAAACAATTAACAAAACTAAAAGGCAACCAACGGAATGGGAAAAGGTATTTGCAAATCAGATAAAGGGCTAGTATCCAAAATCTATAAAGAACTCACCAAACTCCACACCCAAAAAACAAAGAATCCAGTGAAGAAATGGGCAGAAGGCATGAAGAGACACTTTTCCAAAGAAGACATCCAGATGGCCAACAGACACATAAAAAGATGCTCAACGTCACTCATCATCAGGGAAATACAACCACACTGAGATACTACCTCACACTGGTCAGAGTGGCAAAAATGAACAAATCAGGAGACTGCAGATGCTGATGAGGATGTGGAGAAACAGGAACCCTCTTGCACTATTGGTGGGAATGCAAACTGATGCAGCCATTCTGGAAAACAGTGTGGAGGTTCCTCAAAAAATTAAAAATAGATGTACCCTATGACCCAGCAATAGCACTGCTAGGAATTTACCCAAGGGATACAGGAGTGCTGATGCATAGGGGCACATATACTGCAATGTTTAGAGTAGCACTTTCAACAATAGCCAAATTTTGGAAAGACCCTAAACGTCCATCGACTGATGAATGGGTAAAGAAACTGTGGTTTATATGCAGAATGGAATACTACTTGGTAATGAGAAAGAATGAAATCTGGCCATTTGCAGCAATGTGGATGGAACTGGAGGGTATTATGCTAAGTGAAATAAGTCAGAGAAAGATACCATATGTTTTCACTCATATGTGGATCTTGAGAAATTTAACAGAAGACCATGGGGGTAGGGAAGGAGAAAAAAAAAAGAGTCACAGAGAGGGAGCGAGGCCAACCATAAGAGACTGTTAAGTACTGAGAACAAACTGAGGGTTGATGGGAGGGGTGGGGGAAAGGAAAAGTGGGTGATGGGCATTGAGGAGGGTACTTGTTGGGATGAGCATGGGTGTTGTATGGAAACCAATTTGAAAATTATATTAAGAAAAAGATTTCATGTTAAAACACATTATATGCTACAAGTCATGTATTCTTAAAGTATATTTAAGAATGTATATTTAGGGGCGCCTGGGTGGCTCAGTCGGTTAAGCCTCCGACTTCAGCTCAGGTCACGATTGAGTTCGAGCCCCGCATCGGGCTCTCGGCTAATGGCTCAGAGCCTGGAGCCTGCTTCCAATTCTGTGTCTCCCTCTCTCTCTGCCCCTCTCCTGTTCATGCTCTGCCTCTCTCTGTCTCAAAAATAAATAAACGTTAAAAATTTTTTTTAATAAAAAAAATTAAAAAAAGAATGTATATTTAAAGAATTTATTATATTCAAAGTATAGCTTAGTGAATCTAGTGATAGTACAGTGACAGTATAGCTTATTTAAAGTTTATGTTAGCTGCTTCACACAAATGTCAAAACCAAAAAGCAGCAATAATCATGCATAAATACTGTAACACTAAACCACTGTGTAGGCTGGGAGAAGGATGAGTAGCAAAAAGTCAAAGCTATAAAGGTCAATACTGTATAATGGTTTTAGTAGCATTTAAAATGAAAAATCCTTGCCTGGATTATAGATGACTCCTCATATTTATTCTCTGAAAAGGTCTTTCATTTTTGTTTCTTTAAGACATGTGAATACAAAGCAAATATCATAATCAAATATCATGTGTGAAATAAAGGCTCCCCTCCCAGCTATTCCTGTTATTTAGACATTATTTGAGACATTTTGTGGAAAAATGTTTAATTATGTTTAATTACCTATCTTTCTTTTTTTTTTTTTTTTTAAATGTTTTTTTTCAACGTTTATTTATTTTTGGGACAGAGAGAGACAGAGCATGAACGGGGGAGGGGCAGAGAGAGAGGGAGACACAGAATCGGAAACAGGCTCCAGGCTCTGAGCCATCAGCCCAGAGCCCGACGCGGGGCTCGAACTCACGGACTGGGAGATCGTGACCTGGCTGAAGTCGGACGCTTAACCGACTGCGCCACCCAGGCGCCCCTTTCATTTTTTTAATTAAAAAGTCATATGCTCATTGTAAAGAATTTAGATACAGAAAGTAAAAAATGACTAATCTTTCAAGTAATTTTGATCTTGTTCTCTACATGTGCAAACAGTTGTTAAATGCGGTAGGCATATGTTTTATACACATATAACTTTATACACATATTTTTATACACATATAAAATTATTAAAATTTATGCTAAATTCAGGAGAGGTCTGACATTTAAAAACATATTTGGTTCTAGGTAAATATGTCTGAAAAACTTTTAGCAAATAATTTAATATGCAAAACATATATTTACCTTCCTTAATTCCCTAAATATCACTACCATGATTAAATAAATCTGAAAATAAAAGTGTTCAGTGATCAATGGCAGCTATTTTGAGGAATTTCTAAAGGGTTTTAAATAGGTAAATAATATTGAGAAAATAGGCAATTAATGCTGACCAGGTCAGAGAGTCAATAGGGCACTAGAGGATGGACTCTCTAGTAGATCAATGAGAGATCTTGACTCAGAGCTGTGAAAGAGAACAAGGGCAAGCCATGATGGGGCCAGGTATTCAGAAGGAGACAAAGGACCCCTGGAACTGTGTGGCTCACACAGGGAATAAGTGTATCTGTCACCTGGAGGTTCCTACTAGCTAATGAAAGTGGGGGATTTGCTGGTTCTTCTAGACAGTGTTCTAAATAATTTTAGAGTGTTGCCAAAAAAAAGAAACCTCTGAAACCACTTGGTGAAATGACACAAAAGGCTCAGGAAAGCAGCTGTGCCTCCCTGTAACTCCCCTTCTTTTCTTCCCACTGGAAAGCACAACTCTGTTCAGACTCAAAGAATCTGATGATCTCCCAGGTTGAGGACAGAGGAATGAGTAAGTCAGAGACTCTTACAGTGTCCCTTGCTAGTGATTCTCACAGAGGTGGGTGCAGTTCACCACCAATGCATCACTTGTGCTATGTTATTTGAGGACCCTGAAGACACCATCTTGTTCAAAATATTTGTTCCACTTCAGGTGCCTGCTCCCAGCTTTAGAGCCCCAAGGAACTCCTGCATGGGGAGAGGAGAAAGGGAGTAGTGGCAATCGTCTGCTGGCCAGAATTGTATGTGACACATGTGCTTTTCCTACCATATTACCTACTGACACTAATTCTTTCTAGAAATATAGGCAAAGGCATAGAAAAGTTATCAGACACAAGAAGAAAAACAACAGCTTAAGAGAAGGAAAGCCAAAGTGAGAAATCATGTAAATGATCATATACATGATATAAATGATCCCTACCTAAGCAAGGAAAAGGAGAGAATTCAAAGATTACCATACTATCTGCAAGAAGTAAACAGCACAATGTTTATAAAATTCTATATTAACAAAATTAGTGTTGATATGTAAAAGCAAGAGAAAAAATATTTTAAGACATAATAGTACTCAGAAAATATATTAACCTATGTACAACTTTCTGAAAATCATCCGAGGAAGTACTCTATCAAAAGAGATAGGAATTCATGGGGTGCCTGGGTGGCTCAGTTGGTTGAGCGTCCGACTTTAGTTAAGGTCATGATCTCACGGTTCATGAGTTCGAGCCCTGCGTTGGGCTCTGTGCTGACAGCTAGGAGCCTGGAGCCTGCTTCAGATTCTGTGTCTCCCTCTCTCTGCCCCTTCCCCGCTCATGCTCTGTCTCTCAAAGATAAATAAACATTAAAAAAAAAAAAAAAAAAAAAAGAGGAATTCAAAAAAAGTAAGGGCAAGGGGTGGCATATAAGTAAAATGGTAGCAATAAAGCTGGTAAAACTTGTTAAGTTTAAATAATCATTGATAACATGGTTTTGAATTATTAAGAAAAATTTGCAAAACAGAAGGCACAAAATTAAAACTGAATTAATCACCAGAAAAATACTTCCATATTATTTCAACAGAATCTTGAAACAAGCAGGGAAGTAAAACCTTTCTAAATGTGTCATCTCACTTGGGAAGTAAAAGTAAACACACTGTTACAATTATAAAAGTGTGAGGGAAACAGGGTCAGATATTTGTTAGAAATTGGAGTTAAGTCCTGGTAGCACTGAATTAGAATGCAGAACTTCCCAGTGCAGCTGACAAAAGAGGAAAAAGAGCTAGGAATCAATTCTGATTCAAGGGAGTTTTACCTTTCTCTTGCCAATTTCTTGAATGTCCTTAACTGAAAAACAGTGACTTTTAGCACAGGCTAGTTTGAACATTAGAGTAACAGTACAATTTTAGAGCAAAATCAATGGTGGACATTGTAGACGGCTTTGAAAGGATAATTATATACTAGTAAGTGTCTGACTTAAGGCCAAAAACTAATAATCAAAGGAAAGAGTGGAAGGGCATTCCAAAACAACTAGAAGGTTATTTTTCCCAAATGATTGCTTCAAATTGGTACCTCATTTCCCATGACCTTTTTGTAAAGTATGTTATTAATATTTATGTTAATATCTTTCATGTAAAGTTACCTTGTTTTCTAAAACTAAAACCTCCTGCACCAACTTGGCTCTGGGTCTGAGCTTGGAGATGTGTGGAGAAAACTTTCTTCAGGATACTGTTAATTAGATGCCAGTGCTATCCAGTGGTCCCCCCATCCCGACTCAGGCTAGGAAGTCACAGGCCACAGATTCTCAAGAGACTTTTAGGTATTTAAACTGTTTACATGGAATTTTTCAAATTATACAAAATTAGAAATATACGAAGGACCCCAATCACACTTCACACAAGTTCAGTGGTCAACAACACATAGCCAATCTTGTTAAATCTACCCTCCATTTCCTACTTCCCTGGATTACTTTAAAGAAACACCTCAACCATGTCATTCCATTTTCATGTAGTTTCATTATTTAATTGTTTAAATAAGTTTACTTTTTCCTGAGCAGTACCATCATGTATTCATGTATTATGTTACTGTATTTGTGGTCTACTCTAAAGATAAAAACTGCAAAGATTTCATCAGGACTAATTGTTTTGTTATTCAACAGATATTTCTCCAGGGCCTGCTATACATCAGACATTAGTATCAACAGAAGTAAACTATGCACATTCGACTTCATACAGAATAAATATTCTGGCAACTATATTGACTCATAAAAGAAGTGTGTGTTCCTTCATGAGGAGGTGAGCTTTACTGCAAGGCATTCAAGCAGATGCTGGCTGAGGTGTTGCGTTAGGGCAGACTTGGGCAAGATGCCTTCTAAGGCCTTTCCCATATCTAAGATTCTGATTGTTCTGTAATTTCTAAAAATGTAAATAAATACAAAGGAAGGACTGAAGATCCTACATTATATGTATGTATTTTCCACATGGACAATTTCCAAATGATCAATATAAAAAAAAAATGTGAGACCGGTTTTTGCTTCATATGAGAAACTGCCTCCTTTCTTTAGCATTATTATTATCATTATTATTTTATTATCATTATTATTATTATGAGTAGGGATCTGGATCCCTTATCACTGTAGGAAAATCTTATGCTCTGATTTAACTTTATTTCACTGACAACCTCTGCTCTAGGAAAGAGTCTACAGGCATCAGCAAGGGAAGCAACAGCATCACATGCCCTCACACTAACTCAGATTTGCGAGTATATCACAAAAACTGAATCATATTTTTTCAAGAGCACAAAACAAGTAATTTTTAGTAGAAAAGTAGTTTTAAGGCTTGAATAAAACAACCTGCTGAATGCAAGGGTGAACTTGATTTGTCCTAACCATATACAAATTAATACCCCTTTCACTGGAATTTTTCCTTACTACTCAATGAGTAACATCTATTGTAGAAACCATTAATTTTCAATCCATACAGACACACAAAAACACTTCAGATTCAGATGAACTAAGCAATAAATCTGTGGTTTTTTTGGAAACTTTAAACTTGAGAAAATAGTTTCTTCAAAGTACACTGGTAAAACTCAAATCAAGGACACATATAGTACAGCTATCTCATTACACAGAAAAAAAAAAGAGAATTATTACTGTGAGTTTCAATATAAATTTTTGAGACAAATAACATTTATTCTAGGTTGGAATAAAAAGATGATTTTCACAGCATCCCATTAAGGTCATGAGAGAGAACCTCTCTCTTACTCACTGCATGATGTTTTTTCTGTACATTTTTCGTTTATAAGCCTGGGAAATTAAGTATTTCTAGTCACAGAGAATCCTAAAAAGATAGGTAGGGCAGAGTAACTAGCTCACTAAGATTAAATATTCTCTTTTCAAGAAATGAACTATTGACTAGCTATAGCTCTGACATCAGAGAACAGGTAAAGGTGCAAATATGTCCTTGAAATGGAGTTTCATCTTTTGGTAGAATGCTTCCTGGAGACAGAACATGGGCCTGAGGCATCACGCATTAGGCCCTAGCACCATTGGGTACTAGGGGGAATACTTTTATTGTCTTAAAAAATTTTTTTTCCACGTTTATTTATTTTTGAGAGAGAGAGAGAGAGAGAGTGAGAGAGCGCACTTGAGTGGGGAAGGAGCAGAGAGAGGGGAAGACACAGAATTCAAAGCATCTCTAGGCTCTGAGCTGTCAGCACAGAGCCCATTGCAAACCCACAAGCTGTGAGATCATGACCTGAGCCAAAGTTGGACGCTTAACCAACTGAGCCACCCAGTTGTCCCTCTGAGCCACTCAGGTGCCCCAAGAGGGTATACTTTTATGTTATGTTATGTTAATTTTATTTTTAATATTTTTTAAATTTACATCCAAATTAGTTAGCATATAGTATAACAAGAATCTCAGGAGTAGATTCCTTAATGCCCCTTACCCATTTAGCCCATCCAACATCCCACAACCCCTCCAGTAACCCTCTGTTTGTTCTCCATATTTAAGAGTCTCTTATGTTTTGTCCCCCTCCCTATTTTTATATTATTTTTGTTCCCTTTCCCTTATGTTCATCTGTTCTGTGTCTTAAAGTCCTCATATGAGTGAAGTCATATGATATTTGTCTTTCTCTAATTTTGCTTAGCATAATACCCTTTAGTTCATCCACATAGTTGCAAATAGCAAGATTTCATTCTTTTTGATTGCTGAGTAATACTCCATCGTATATATATACAATACATCTTCCTTATCCATTCATCCATCGATGGACATTTGGGCTCTTTCCATACTTTGGCTATTGCTGATAGTGCTGCTATAAACACTGAGGTGCATGTGCCCCTTCAAAACAGCATACCTATATCCCTTGGATAAATAACTGGTAGTGCAATTGCTGGGTCATAGGGTAGTTCTTTAATTTTTTGAGGAACCTCCATACTGTTTTCCAGAGTGGCTGCACCAGTTTGCATTCCCACCAGCAATGCAAAGGAGATCCTCTTTCTCCACATCCTTGCCAACATCTGTTGTTGCCTGAGTTGTTAATGTTAGCCATTCTGACAGGTGTCAGGTGGTATCTCATTGTGGTTCTAATTTGTATTTCACTGATGATGAGTAATGTTGAGCATTTTTTCATGTGCCAGTTGGCCATCTGGATGTCTTCTTTGGAGAAGTGTCTATTCATGCCTTTTGCCCATTTCTTCACTGGATTATTTGTTTTTTGGGTGTGGAGTTTGGTAATTTCTTTATAGATTTTTGGATACTAACCCTTTATCTGGTATGTTGTTTGCAAATATCTTCTCCCATTCTTCCGGTTGCCTTTTAGTTTTGCTGCTTGTTTCCTTCTCTGTGCAGAAGCTTTTTAGTTTGATGAGGTCCCAGTAGTTCGTTTTTGTTTTTGTTTCCCTTGCCTCTGGAGATGTGTTGAGTAAGAAGTTGCTGTGGCCAAGATCAAAGAGGTTTTTGCCTGCTTTCTCCTTGAGGATTTTGATGGCTTCCTGTCTTCTGTTTAGGTCTTTCATCCATTTTGAGTTTATTTTTGTGTATGGTGTAAGAAAGTGGTCCAGGTTCATTCTTCTGCATGTTGCTGTCCAGTTTTCCCAGCACCACTTCTGAAGAGACTGTCTTTATTCCATTGGATATTCTTTCCTGCTTTGTCAAAGATTAGTTGGCCATATGTTTGTGGGTCCATTTCTGGGTTCTCTATTCTGTTCCATTGATCTGAGTGTCTGTTTTTGTGCCAAGAGGGAATACTTTTAAATTCAGATAGCCAGGGACGTCTGGGTGGCTCAAGATGGTAAAATGTCCAACTCTAAGTTTTGGCTCAGATTATGATCTCATGGTTTGTGAGTTCAGGCTCTGCATCCGGCTCTTCATTGACAATTTGGAGCCTGCTTGGGATTCTCTCTCTCATCCTCTCTCTTCCCCTCCCCTATTCGTACTTTCTCTCTCTCAAAAAAAAAAAATTAAAAAAATAATTCAGATAGCCAATTCATGCCTTGAAAAGTAGCTGGCCAATTGTTTAACATAAATTTCCTAAATGCCTCCTATAAGCCAGGCCCTGTGTAAGGCACTGGGGAATCAAAGAGAAATAAGACATAGATACTACTTTCAACTTGTTTCGACTACCATAGCATACTATGAGAAAAAGATGGTAAGCAAGTGACCTAAATAAATTTAGATTTCAGAGTGCTTCTCAAATAGCCTGGAATAGATGGGAGTTGGGGGTGGAGAGGAGATTATGTTATATTAAAATAAATGGGGGGGGGCGCCTGGGTGGCTCAGTCGGTTAAGCGTCCGACTTCAGCTCAGGTCACGATCTCACGGTCCGCAAGTTCAAGCCCTGCGTCGGGCTCTGGGCTGATGGCTCAGAGCCTGAAGCCTGCTTCCGATTCTGTGTCTCCCTCTCTCTGCCCCTCCCCCATTCATGCTCTGTCTCTCTCTGTCTCAAAAATAAATAAACGTTAAAAAAATTAAAAAAAAATAAAATAAATGGGGACTAGGAGTATGCTGTCATTGACAAATGATAATTCTAGGGCACAGAACAGGTATTTTAAGATGTATGCTTTTGTTGAATCTCCCCTTGGCAACCAGAGTCTGCATTAGTTGATGGCTGTACTAGACTTAGTTATGTATCTGTAGGGGACCAAATTCTAAACTCTTACTTTAACAGTGCTTGTTTCAATTTAATTGATTGAAAACATATACATTTAGTGTCAGCAAAAATTTTAAGGATTCCTTGCCTTTTTATCTAGAGGATTAAAGTTGAAGGAAAATCGCTGAAAAAAAAACACTTTAAACTATGTAAGTTAATAACATGACAACATACAACATAATTTAAATTTTTTTAGCTCTAAGATAGCCAAATAATATTCCCTTCAAAATGGCAAATGAGAGCATACAGTCACATGGATAAAAAGTATAGAAATGGGTAGACTCATATATCCATATTCTGAGACTGCAGTAGTAATGAAGATGGGAGTCACTCTTAGTTTATTCAAATAAGAATGAATTTGCTGATTAAAAAGGAAAATTATATTTTCTGTCATTTTCATTTCTCAAATTTCCCAGTATTCATTCATTATTCTGTTGCTTTTCTGTGTTCAGCTACTTATGCCCATTTTAAAACTGTAATAAATATTTATATGAAGTATGTGTCACTTCATTAACAAATGACTGCTCTTGATGGCTATCTTAGTGTTGACTATAATAGTAACACAAAAACAGTAATTTCCAATAGCAATTCATGATAAAACTCTCAGAAAACTAGAAATAGGGTAAACTTCCTTAACACAATAGAGAGCATCTATAAAACCCAATAGCTAATAATATCATAATTAATGGTGAAAGAAGGAATGCTTTCCCCCAAGATCAGAAGCAAGGCAAGGATGTCCACTCCCACCAATCTTTTCAACATAGTAATGGAAATTTTAACCAGGAAAAGAAAAACAAAAAGGCATAGATTGGAAAGAATAAATAGAACTGTCTTTCTCTGGGGTGCCTGGATGGCTCAGTTGGCTAAGCATCCAACTTCGGCTCACATGATGATCTTGTGGTTTATGAGTTTGAGCCCCAGGTTAGGCTCTGTGCTGACAGCTCAGAGCCTGGAACCTGCATCCAATTCTGTGTTTCCCTCTCTCTGCCCCTCCCCTGCTTGCATCTGTCTCTCTGTCTCAAAAAATAAACACTAAAAAAAAAAAAAAAAAAAAAAAAAAGACTCTCTTTGTAGATAACATAATTGTCTATGTAGAAAATCCTATTGAATCTTAAAAAAACCTCCTAGAGTCAATAAAGAAGTTGAGCAAGATTGCAGTATACAAGATTAACACACAAAAAAATCAATTGTATTTCTAATTACTAAAAACAAACATGTGGAAACCAAACTTAAAAACACAACATTTATAATCACCTAAAAAATGTAAAAGATCTCTGGTGAACATACGTGTCAGCTGGAGGAGATGGTTAGCATGGTTGGGAACAGGTAACAATGAACAAATAAATAAATATACAGAGGAAAGTGGGAGCCGGGTTTCTCACTGCTAGAGAAGATATATACAGACAGAAAAGATTAGAAAGAAGTCTTGACATGCTGTGTTGGATCAGAAATGGAAGTAATGGCATAAGTTCATGGTTTTATAGTAAGTGAAGGTGATGTATACACATATATACATACACACATATAGTTATAGATATGTATATTTGTGTGTTGAGTATATAAAGCCATATCTGTATTTCCTGCTCTGTCCATTTAGAGAAGCTAGAAGAAATGACAACTCAGAAACAACCAGCACACTGAAAATTTAGAACATGGCTTTTAAATACCATCTTTTACAAAAGGAAATGGGGATCCTTGGGGAGAGAGAAGATTCTAGACTTAGGGCAAGGGAAGAATAAGATGAGTCTGGAATATCTGTCTATCTCAGAGAACATGTAAAATAAAAATTTTTTTTTTCAACGTTTATTTATTTTTGGGACAGAGAGAGACAGAGCATGAACGGGGGAGGGGCAGAGAGAGAGGGAGACACAGAATCGGAAACAGGCTCCAGGCTCTGAGCCATCAGCCCAGAGCCTGACGCGGGGCTCGAACTCAGGGACCGCGAGATCGTGACCTGGCTGAAGTCGGACACCCAACCGACTGCGCCACCCAGGCGCCCCAGAGAACATGTAAAATAGATATAGGAGCCAGCCTGAAGGAGCTCCTACTGCTTCTACTGGGAATACTTTGAACATTAAAGGAAATGATTTTATTTATTGAATGTAATATGAATACATAGATCTATACTGATAAATAAATACATAAACACATGGGAGAGAAGCAAAAGATCTTCCTTATAGTAGAATGCCAAGTATAAATGTGGAAAGAATGTTGGAAATAGAGAATTACTCTTTGACAACTATCTTAGAGAAGGCAATCACAAAGAGGGAAAAGAGTGAATTTAAGGTGGAGAGTCCTGGTGGTCACTAAGATGATCAGAAGCTCAAGGTAAACATTTTGGTGGTGAGATAGACCAACATCATGTGCTTCCTGATATAATGCACTGAGAAATGCACAGCACTGGTTATGCAATTCTATGCAGTGGAATTTCTGCAAAGAATGTATGACCTGAGTGGAAAGAAAAGAAACAGGGTTATGGTACAGAAGAAGGCCTATATTCTTTAAAACTGATAAGGACCTAAAAAAGTAATTATTCCATATTGAAGAAGTCTGCAAAGATGTGACAATTAAAGAGGAATTCCTTTATAGAATCCTGAAACAGAAAAAAAAATCATTGTTATGACAACTGGAAAAATTTGAAGAGTCTGTGTATAGGATGGTAGTGTTGTAACAAAGTTGATTTCCTGATTTGGAGAGTTGTATGTATAACACACATAGGGGTGTGTCCTTATTCTTTGGAAAATTTGAGTTGACAGACAGAATACAAAAATAAATGTTAATAATTAATAATAAAACATATGAAACAAATACTCACCAATGACTTTAACAAAATAAGCATCTGCTTCAAAGTTATTTTTTAGTGTATGGATGGAAAAATCATTCTTTGTATATCCTTTACTTAGTACTACAATGTCCAAGATTCCCTGGAAAAAACATAAACAAAAGTCATAAGAACAAACCAGCAGACTGAAAAACTAATGAAAATACATGCATGTTTATCATGTAAGTTTAAACCTTATTTATTCAACTTGATGTTTAAAATAAAAATATTATTAAAAGTATAAAACCTTAGAGAGGGGCAAACCAAGAAACATACTCTTAACTATAGAGGACAAACTGATGGTTACCAGAGGGGAGGTTGGTGGGGTAATGGGGGAAATAGGTGATGGGGATTAAGGAGGGCACTTGTGATGAGCACCAGGTGATATATGGAAGTGCTGAATTACTATAGGGTACATTTGAAATTAATATTATACTCTTTGTTAACTAACTGGAATTTAAATAAAAACTTAAAAAAAGAAAGACCTTGGCACAATACCCTCCAGTTCAATCCACATTGTTGCTAATGGCAAGATTTCATTCCTTCTCATTGCCAAGTAGTATTCCATTGTATATATAAACCACATCTTCTTTATCCATTCATCAGTTGATGGGCATTTGTGCTCTTTCCATATTTGGCTTTTGCTCATTGGGGTCCATGTGCCCCTATGAATCAGTACTCCTGTATTCTTTAGATAAATTCCTAGTAGTGCTATTGCTGGGTTGTAGGGTAATTCTATTTTTAATATTTTGAGGAACCTTCACACTGTTTTCCAGAGTGGCTGCACCAGTTTGCTTTCCCACCAAGAGTGCAAGAGGGTTCCCGTTCCTCGACATCCTTGCCAGCATCTGTTTTTTCCTGAGTTGTTAATTTTAGCCACTCTGACCAGTGTGAGGTGATATCTCGATGTGGTTAAGTAAAATAAGTCAGTCAGAGAAAGCCAGATAACATCTGTTTTCACTCATATGCAGAATTTGAGAAATGTAATAGAAGACCATGGAGGAAGGGAAGGGGAAAAAACTAGTTTCAAACAGAGAGGAAGGCAAACCATAAGAGACTCTTAAATACAGAGAACAAACTGAGGGTTGATTGGTAGGGGGTAGGGGTAGGGGAGAGGGGAAAATGGGTGATGGGCATTGAGGAGGACACTTGTTGGGATGAGCACTTGGTGTTGTATGTAAGTGATGAATCATGGGACTCCACTCCCAAAGCCAAGAGCACATTGTTTACACTGTATGCTAGCTAACTTGACAATAAATTATAAAAAAAAAAAAAAAAAAAAAAAAAAAATCCCCGTGTTAAAAAAACCAAAACAAAACCTTGGAAATAGTAAAATATAAACAAAATGAAAAAAATCTGTAATTTTAATCCCTGGAGATAGCTGTTAACATTTTAGTAAATTTCTTTCTAGTCATATTTGCATGAATTTTTAAAGGCCTATGAAACGGAAGGCCAAATTGTTTTCAACCGTCAGAGAAAGAGAGCACCTTTTTAACTGTCCTGGTAACCATGGCATATTAACATTACTTTTCTGTAAAAAAGAGGGAGGCTTTGCTGATTATACTTGGGGGAAAAGGTGTGCTCATTTAAATTCCATTTCACTATTATTTATTTATTAAACTTTTTCTGAGTATACCTGACACACAATGTTACATTAGTTTCAGGGGTACAACACAGTGACTCAGCCACTGTATACCTTATGTCATGCTTGCCACAAGTGCAGTTCATTCCACTGATTCTTAATCAAACTGATCATTTATCATATTTTTTCATATGTTAGCCACATATGTTTTTTCTGTAAATTCACTATGTTCTGTTTTTCCAGTGGGAGTTTTTGGTGACTTGTATCAGTTTGCATAAACCCTTCTTATATTAATGATATTAGTTATTTGAGTCTTTCATAAATATTTTTTTCCCCAGATTAAAAAACAATTTAAATTTCATTTATGATGTTTTTTATGTGCAAAAATTAAAAATTTATTTGTAGCTAATTCTCTTGAGTTTTTCCCCCTTATGTAGTTATTTAGTTATTTATTTACAAACCAAACTAAACCAAACCAAACCAAACCAAAAATGGGGTTAGGAGACATAAATGTCCTGATGGGCACTGAATTTTTTTTTTTTTAATATAATTTATGGTCAAATTGGCTTGCATACAACACCCAGTGCTCATCCCAACAAGTGCCCTCCTCAACGCCCATCACCCATTTTCCCCTCTCCCCACTCCCCCATGTACCCTCAGTTGGTTCTCTGTATTTAAGACTCTCTTAAAAAGACATGGGATGAATTTTTTAAATAATCACATTATTTTACAAGGATATACTGTGATATATTAACTCTGGAATTTAATACATTTGGTATCAGAATTTATTATTTTTCTGCATGGTAAACTGGCTTTTCAAATTAGACTGGAGGAAACCAGTGCCCTGAGGGCCTTTCATTGTCACCTGGCAACTGCAGACAGAATCATAGGAATCCTTGGCAATAGTTCACAAAGTTAAAAGGGAGTAGTACTTCATTCACTCTTCTGTGATCTTGTACAGGTTTAAGACCCTGTTATCTGTTGGCTGTGCTTTTGTCTACTGGTGCATATACACATTTGCCCGTCTCAGAGCATGATTCTCTAGTGGCTTAATCTAAATAGGCACAAAATGAGATAAAGGCGTTTTCATATTTCACTGTACTGATCAGCTAGCGGTGTCGATAAATTTGTTCCCTGTGCCATCTAACATTAAAAGGGGCTTTCTTTAACTCATTAGCTTTCATTATCTCATCTACATTTTCTGGTCAAACATGGTGAAGTGAAAGTGAGATGAAGTGGATGGCAATTAGACTCCAAACATGCAGGAGACTTCTGAACTCACATCTTCATAAATGTCAAAGAAGGTGGCAACCATGGCATCTCTGATTTGATTTAGGTCCATCAGCTCCCAGTAGACTTTAAACATACGATGTGCCCCTTCACAGCTTGCATTATTACATGGAACATTCTCCAGTAAAAAGGCCTGCTGATTGCTGTAAGATAAAGGAAAGGCATTTAGTTAATATAACACACCATTGCTGTGTCGCATCAGCTGTGCTGTATGTCCTAGAATCAAAGATATGATAAATGGTATATAGTGAAATGATATGAAAAAAGCTCCACATTTTATTATTTTACTGTGTCATAAAAAACTGAAATTGTTGGCTATACTTTGTGAGCCTTTGACAAAAATCCTGAGGCTAATTGGTTGCAAGCCTCTCTCCTCTTATGTGGAGTTTCCAGGTCCATCCCTCTTTCTTCCCTTGCTAATCCATAGCCATTGACCATGTGGTTCCATTTCTGAGTTCCTGGACACTGCCATTATCCCTTCTGATGTGTATAACTCCCCAAATGAATATTTGCATTTTAAATGGAACCACCTGATATCCCCAAGTCTTGTAAAACCCAAAGCAGTGAATCTACAATGATAGAATTTCCACTTCCAGACAGGCAGGTCCTTTCAGACAAAAGAAGCACTGTACTTTGTAAGGTTATGAAATCTTCCCTTTTATATGTGACTCTATAGGCGAAGTGGTTTTGAGCTTAGATTCTGGAGCCAGATTATGTGGATTCAAATTCTGACTGTCATTTAGCTGTTACTAATCTTGAGTAAATTAGTTAATCTCCTGAAGACTCCTATCCTTATTTGTAAACTGAGCAATGAGTACTTATATTAGGGGTGCCTGGGTGGCTCAGTAGGTTAAGCATCTGACTCTTGGTTTCAGGTCAGGTCATGATCTCATGGTTCATGAGACTGAGCCTCATGTCAGACTCTGCTAATAGCATGAAGCCTGCTTGGGATTCTGTCTTTCTCTCCCTCTCTCTCTGCTGCTCCCCTGCTCACACTCTCTCCCTCTCTCTCAAAAATAAATAAACTTTAAAAGAGTCAAGAATTATAAAAAGAGTTGTTATATTATAGGACTGTTATAAAAATAAAATGAAATACTGAATGCAAAATACTTAGAACAATTCTTGTTATCCAGTTAGATCTCAGTGAAAGTGTTTATGTTATCACCATTCTTATTTCTATAGTGCAATACCATGCCATGCAAAAATATTTCCTTTAGAAATAGAAGTAACTTTTGCAGTGTGATTTTATGTGATGGTTCCTATTATAGGCATTTCCCAATGTATATAGTTCTTTACTTCCCTCTACTTATACAAAAAGTAATAGGCTAAAGGTATTAAATTTTACTAGTGCTCAATTTTCTCTAATAGTTATTTTCAATAAAACTAAAAAGATATTTCCTTTTTTCCATATGAAAATACAACTTTGGGTATTAGCCTGAATCTGGACACTTTGGAAAAGAAAAAAAAAATGAGGAAAATTTCTTTCTGTTCAACACAGTAAGGGAACCTATGTACAAAATATTCAATTTGTATACTGTATTAAATATATAATTGACTTCAAATTATTCTAGATAAAAAATTCCAACACAAATAGTTTAGAGTAATTCTTTAACAAAGGAAAAACACCCTCCCAGGTTGTAACAATTACCTGGAAAGCAATGAGGTGACTTTGCTCAAGACCTAACATATAACAGAAGGAATAATCATTTCTTGTCTCCTGTGTAGTAAGTGATTTTTAAATTATAATTTGTAATATTCTCCCCAGGTAATTAATCCATCGTACCTTTTTAGCCATGTAATTTTACTAGATATTTCACGGAAATGAAGACTATTCTATTTTGTTATTAAGGGATCATATTAAAACATGAGGACATGTGATAAAGGTAGCATTTCTACAATCTTCCGTAACCAAAGTATCATACTGGTCAACCTTTTGAGTGACTGTGCTGCACTAAGTTCCTGTTTCAAAGTGAATGCATGGATTTCATTATTATAACTCTGGCTGCAACTTCAAATACACAACATAATCTACAACATTGTACAATTTAAAATGTCATTTTAATTTTTGTTATGAGTTTGTGAAGAGTATAAATGCCATGTACCATGGTTCTTGTCTCAATGCTCACTAACTACCTTGGTTTTGCAGTATTGAACTTGGGGTCTGTAAAATTTCAGTCCTTTAAAGTTTTACTGAACCTACAGGCACAGTCCAACATCTCACTTTTATAAATAAAATTTCATTTAAGCACAGGAAGGAAAAACCTTGATCCATTTGGGTTTGAAATCTATGAGAAGAAATGATCTTGCTTATTTACAGTCTGTCTCTTGATGTGTTCTTGTCAATTACAACACATGTATCTTTTTAAAAACTTTTTTCAAAACTACTACAAAGTTATTGCTAAATTCAAGTAACAGAGACATTTAAAAAACAAAATTCTTCCTTTCTAGGGATAACCAGTGTTACTAATTTGGTATGCATGTTTCCAAACCTTCTAGGAACGTACAAATATGTAAGTATATATATCCTTAAAAAAACCTATTTAGGTTCTACTATACAGATTCTTTATGCAACTGATTTCTTTATGTCCCATAATACAGCATACACAGGGAGAAAGGGATATAGTCTGAATGAGGACTTCTGATATCTATTTTGAAAAGACCCCTCAGAGAAGTTGTACTAGTTTATATCTCCCAGCAGTAGCCCATCAAATTGCCTGTTTTTCCACATGTGCATTCTTTCCAATGGCTACTCCACAATATGGCTAAGCCATCATTCATTCATTTTAACACTCTGCTATTGATAAGTAGTCTTCAATTGTTTTCCGTTACAGCATACCACTCATTCACACACCTATAAATATGTTATTCTCCCTTGGGAATTTGTACATAAATTTCCAAATGATAGTTATGTGGTCAAACAATATGCATATTTTAAATATCCATAGGTTAAGTGAAATGATCCTCTAAAAAATGCACCAATTTGTACTTCTAGTGTATGGGTATATCACTCTTCATATTTTGCCAGTTAGTGTTATTGCTTCCTATGCTTGCCAGGTGGGTAGCTTAAAAATCTCATTCTCCAGATTATAAGAGAAGCTGAGTATTACTTTCATATATATCAGCTATTTGTGCTTCTTCTGGGAACTGGCACTTTAATATATATTTTTTTAATTATTGATTTTTAGGACATCTCTCAATGTTAGGGACCCTAACAACTTACCTGTTATTCTGACATCCTTGTTTGTAATGTAAGGGTAAAAATAGTATATTAATTCAAAAGGTTGTTTTAAGGATTAAATTAAAAAGTACAGAATAAATAGTTCAGTGTAGTACCTGGAACACAGCACAGCACAGATTCAACATATGCTGTTATTATTATTGCTATACGTGCTGTAATTATTACTGATATGTTATAAACGTTTTGCCCCAGCCTTTTATTTTGTTTTAAAATTTTATGGTGTTCTTCACTGAAAGGTTTATAATATTACAGTCATTTATGTCAATATTTTTCTTCATGGCACTGTAAGAAATGTTAAAGTCCATTGTGCAGATGGAAAATGAAACGAGATGAATATTACATTTATACAAAGCAGTGAAAATGTTAAATATATAGGCAAATAAATATTTTTATTATTTATTTATTTATTTTTTTCAACGTTTATTTATTATTTTTGGGACAGAGAGAGACAGAGCATGAACGGGGGAGGGGCAGAGAGAGAGGGAGACACAGAATCGGAAACAGGCTCCAGGCTCTGGGCCATCAGCCCAGAGCCCGACGCGGGGCTCGAACTCACGGACCGCGAGATCGTGACCTGGCTGAAGTCGGACGCCTAACCGACTGCGCCACCCAGGCGCCCCTATTTTTATTATTTAAATCTCTTTAAAGATAACAGATAATTAAACAACACAGTGTGACATGAATGATGTAAGTAGATGTAAAACATGTGAAACAACAGCACCAAGGTCAGAAGGGGAGAAATGAAAATGTGCTATATTGTGTGGTTTTTCAACTGTATGAGAAGTGGTATGATATTGTTTGGAGAGAGACTGGGATAAGTTAAAGATGCATCCACTAAAATGACAAGATAAAGTTAATAATTTAACAAAAAAGACAAAATGGACTCATAAAAAATGCTCATCTAATTCAAATGAAGGCAGAAAAGGGAAAAGGCAACACTGTTGGTGGGAGTGGAAAATGGTACAGCCGCTATGACAAATGGTATGGAGGCTCCTCGAAAAACTAAACACAGAACTACCATATGATGCAGCAATCCCACTTACATACTGAAAGGATCTAAAATCAGAATCTCAAAGAGATATCTGAACTCCCATGTTTGCCACAGCAGTATTTACAGTAGCTAAAATATGGAAACAATCTGAATGTCCATCAGTTGATGAATGGAGAGCATGGGGTTGTGTGTGTGTGTGTGTGTGTGTGCTGGAAAATTACTCAGACTTAAAAAAGAAAGAAATCCTGACATTTGAAACAACATGGGTGAACCTGGGGGACATTACACTAAGTGAAATAAGCCAGGCACAGGAAGACAAATACTGTATGATTTCACATGTAGAATCTAAAAACACTGAACTCTTAGAAACAGAAAGCAGCATGGTAGTTGCCAGCAGCCAAGGAGTAGGGGGAAATGGGAGATGTTGGTCAAAGAATATAAATTTTCAGTTATAGGATGATTAAGTTCAGGGGATCTAATGTGCAGCATGGTGATGATAGTTAACAGTACTGTACTGTATACTGAAAACTGTTATGAGAGTAAAAGCTTTAATGTTCTCACTATAACAACAAGGATAAGAAAATGGTAATTACCTGAGATGAAGAATGTTAACTAATCTTAATGTAGTAAACATTTTGCAATATACATGTATGTTTATCATATTTGCACATCTTAAATTTATACAATGTAATATGTAAACTATATGTCATAGGCTGGAAAAAAAGAAAAGAGAAATCAGCAACAGTGACATTCAAAAATATTTGGAAGTTAAATGCTACTAAAAATCTATTGGTAAAAGAAGGGATCAAAAGGGAAATTACAAAGTACTTTGAATTGGACAAAAATGAAGACACACATATCAAGATTTGTAGTATGTCACTAAAACAGTATTTAGCGGGAAATTTATAACATTAGATACTTCACTAGGAAAGAAGAAAAGTCTCAAATGAATGACCTCAGTTTCTTTCTTAAGACAATGGAACTAGAAGAGCAAATGAATACTGAAATAAGACAGGAAATAATGACACAGAGAAAAGCAATTAAGTAGAAAACAAAAACAGTACAGAAAATCAATGAAACCAAAGACGGTTTTTTGTGAAGAATAACTTTGATAAACTTGATAACTTGATAAACCTCCAAATGAAATGGAAGAAGACACAAAATACAACTATCCTGAATAAGAGAGATAACACCAGTACAGAGTTTACTGGTATTAAAAGATAATAAAGAAATGTCACGAAAAACTTGTACCAATATAATTGACAAATCAGATGATTATCACAAGGGTGAGTACAGTACAATAAGATATTTTGAGAGACAGAGACCATATTCACCTAACTTAAACATTATAGTACATTATAATTCTATTTTATTATTAGTTATTATTGTTAATCGACTACGCTTAATTTACAAATTAAACTTTCTCATAGTTCTATATATATATAGGAAAAAATAGTATATATAGGGCTCAGTACTATCAGCAGTTTCAGGTATCCATTGGGGGGGTCTTGGAACATACTTCTCATGGAGAAGGGGTGAGAGGTACTGTAATATCAAACAAAATTTGGCAGACTTTTTTTTTTTTTGCAGAAGTTGAAAAACAGCCTAAAATACAATAGAAAATGCCAAGGATCTAAAATAGCTAAAATAAGTTTGAAAAAGAGTAAAGTTGGAGGACTTACACTATCCGAATTTACTACTCATATAAAACGACAGTGAAAGAGCTGTGGTTCTGTTGCAAAGACGAACATCAGAACAGAATAGAATGAAGAAATATACCCACTGATATACACATGGCCAACTGGCTTTCATCGAAGTACAAAAGCAATTGAGTAGAAAAAGGAATTCTTTCTTCTTTCTTTCTTTTTAGTTTCAAGAGAGAGACAGAGTACGAGTGGGGGAGGGGCACAGAAAGAGGGAGACACAGAATCTGAAGCAGGCTCCAGGTTCCAGAGCGCGACATAGGGCTCGAACCCATGGATCGTGAGATCATGACCTGGGATCATGACCTGAGCCGAAGTCGGATGCTTAACCAACTGAGCCACCCAGATGCTCCTCTTCTTTGTTTTCTTTTCCTTTCCTTTCCTTTCTTTCTTTTCTTTTTTTTTTTTTTTTTGAATTCTTTTCAATAAATGGTGCTGGAACAGTTTACAAAAAAAGAAACTTGGATCCATACAGAAATATTAACTCAAAATGGATCACAGACCTAAATATAAAATGTAGGACTATTAAAAAATACTACAAGAAGGCACACGAGAAAATCTTTGTGACTGAGTTAGGTAAAGATTTCTTTCTTAGATAGGACACTAAAAACCAGAGCCCATGTATGAATTTTTAAAAAGTTAAGCACTTCTTGCCCTTTAAAAGACACTGTTCAGAGAACAAAGGGATAAGCTAGAGATGAAAGAAAATATTTGCAAATAATAGTAATAAGGGATTTGTATACAAAGAGCTTTCAAAACTCAGCTGAGAAAACAAATATCCTGGGGCACCTGTATGGCTTGTTGGTTAAGGGCCCGACTCTTGATTTTGGCTCAGGTCATGATCCTAAGGTTGTGGGATTAAGCTCCATGGTCAGTGTGGAGCCTGCTTAAGATTCTCTCTCTCTCCCTCTGCCCCTCTCCCCAGCTCTCATGCATACATTCTTTGTTTATAAAAGAGAGAGAGAGAGAGAGAGAGAGAGAGAGAGAGAACGAACAAATGTCTCAAATAAAAGGCAAAAGACCTGAACAGACACTTTACCAAAGATCTATGAAAAGCAAATAATTACATGAAAATATGTTAAATAATCATCAGTTATTAGAGGAACTGAAATTAATACTACAAAGAACTACACAACAAACAAAATAGCTGAAATTAAAAAGACTGACCATACCAATGTTGAAAATGTGAACCAAAAAATTAAATGTGCACCTTCCAAAAGACCAAACATTCCATTCCTTGACATTTGCCCAAGACAAATAAAAGCTTGCATGACTTTTATAAGAGTGATCATAGTAGACTATTTTTAACAAACAGACCTGGTAAGAACCCAATGTCCAGCAACATGTAAATGGATATAATAAGCAAATTGTGATATACCTGTACAATGGAATACTCCTCAGCTAAAAGCAACAATGAACTAAGATACATGTAACAGCATGGATGAATCTCAATATTATAATGCAGAGTGAGAGAACCCAGACATAAAAGAGCATAAAATCCACGATTTCACTGATACAAAATAGTAGAAAATGCAATCTAATCTACAGAGATGAAAAGAAGATTGGTGGTTGCCTGTGGGATGAGGGAAGGGTAGCTTACCAAGGGTTAAAAAGAAACATATGGGTTGTGTATATGTTCTTCATCTTGACTGTAGTATTATTTTCATAGGTGGTATATGTCAAAACTTATCAATGTACACACTTTAAAGACATGCACTTTACTTTGTCAATTAAACCTCAATGAAGCTTTTAAAAAATGTTACTCCTTCGTGACAAAAAACGAAACACAAGCAAGAAAAGAAAAACTAATCTTGGCATCATTCAAACGAAAAACATTTGTGCCTCAAATGATACCATCAAGAAAGTGAAAAGATGATTCACAGGCTGAGAGCCACTTTTTGCAAATCACGCATCTAACAAAAGGGACTTGTATGTAGAAGATACAAAGAATTTTTAAAATTAATTTATTTATTTATTTATTTATTTATTTATTTACTTACTTACTTACTTATTTGGAGAGAGAAAGAGAGAGAGAAAGCATGAGTGAGGGAAGGGCAAAGAGAGTAGGATAGAGACAATCCTGAGCAGACTCTGTGCTGTCAGTGCAGAGCCCAGCATAGGGTTTGATACAGTTGGATGCTTAAGTGACTGAGCCACCAGGTGCCCCAAGAATTCTTGTATCTCAATGATACAAAAGCAAATAACCTATATTGTAAATGTGGGCAAAGGATCTAAATGGACAATTATTGTCTGGGTGGCTTTGATTTGAGCTCAGGTCATCATCTTATGGTTTGTGAGACTGTGCCTCTTGTAGGTCTCTGGGCTTACAGTGTGGAGCCCAGGTAGGGATTCTTTCTCTCTTCCCTCTCTCACAAAATAAATAAATATTAAAATAAATAAATAAATGGACAACTATCAAAGGAAGATATACAAACGGCCAAGAAGCACATGAAAAGCTCAAAATCATTAGTCATCAGGAAACTGCAAACCACAATGACATGATATTTCATACTCATTAGGATAGCTATAATAAAAAAGACAAATGCTGGTGAGGCTGTGGAGAAGCTGGAACCCTCATACACAGCTGGGGGAAAAGTAAAATGGTGCTGCTGCTTTGGAAAACATTCTGGTAGTTCCTCAAATGGTTAAACACAGAGCTCCATTCCACTTCCAGGTATGTCTCAAGAGAAATGAAAACATGTCTGCACAAAAACTTATATATGAATGTTGATAGTAGTATTATTCATAATAGCCAAAAAGTAGAGACAACTCATATGTCACATTCACTAGATGAATGAATAAAATGTGGTAAATCCATACAATGGAATATATTCAACAACAGAAAGAAATGAAATACTGGTATGAAAAACATGCTACCGAATGGATGAACCTGGACCCATTATTCCAAGTCAAACAAGCCAGTCATAGAATATCATGTATTATTTGATTGCATTTATATGAAATGACCAGAATAGGCAAAACTAGAGAGAGAGAGAGAGAGAGAGAGAGAGAGAGAGAGAGAGAGAGAGAGAGTAGATGAGTGGTTTCCTAGGGCTGGTGAGATTGGAGACTGACTAAGGTACGTGGGCTTCTTTTCAGGGTAATGAAAATGTTCTAATAGTGATTGTGGTGATGGATACACAACTCTAAATATACTAAAAGACACTGAATATAGAGGTAATGGGTGAATTGTATAGTGTGTGAATTCTATCTCAATAAAATTTATGTTAATAAAAAAACCCAGAATAGCAGAAAATTTTAACCCATTAAAAAATCCATGGGAAACGTTTAAAAGACATAAACATGTAAAATGCACATATCAAATGCCTTTTCTCTGAATAGGCTGGTATTTGCACATCTAGCATGCAGCCTTTTGAGTCTGGTTTTAATTTCTCTTTCAAGTCTATAAAATTGGTGGTGTTTCTTGATACATTACCACTTGACAAAGTTTGGTTTATTCTAGGTTGTTAATATGCTGTGTGCATCCGTCTTATTTCTCATTAAGAAAGGTAGCTGATGGATCATTTAACTTGAAGTTTGATTTTCTCCCTGGCTGCTCTTAGAGCTTGTGTGTCCACTTTAGTCATTTCTATCTCCAGTGAGTTCTGCTCTTCTAGATTGTCCTTAACTCTCTTCCTCTTAATTCCCAATTTCATTATCAGCCTAGGCTCATATGGAAGGAAAAGACCTTCAATTTGAGGGTATGTCTATCTTTCCGTGTAAACCTTAAGAAAGGCAGCTCTACACACCGAAGAAATACAAATTAAGAAACACAAATATGTCCATTAGGCATACTCTAAAAATAAAATAATTCTTTTATTTTTGATTTGCTGCTCTGAAACCATGCTGCCAGCTACTGGTAAATGCAGAATCCTTGGCTACGCTAATATAACAAAGTAAAACTTCCACTTTGAAATACTAAAAATTATTGAAGTCTTTCTGTAATACAGACTTACAACTGGAGATATTCAAAAGAGATGATAAATTTGATATCCAGAACAAAGTTCACGTGGGCTCTGGGTAAAAGCAATACATTTATTCCCCAAACAGCATCTAGGATGTAAGATTCAGTGGGCACAGAAAATGTTTCTTGAATGAAAGGAGGAAGCAAGCATGTTTTTGTAGAGCAAGGCCAACTGAAAGGCAAAACTTAACAGGATATAAAACTTACTGCTAACCGTTCCTGTTAAATTATTGGTTAGAAAAGATTTTGCCATGTTTTAATATATCTTTATTCAAAGATGTACTTTATACTGGCCAACTTGGTAGCCGCTACAGCATCTTCTTTCTAGTTATTATTATATGTAATTTTTTATTATGAAAAATGAAATATAAAATGTGATCATTTTATTTGTTAGTTGGGTGAGACCAAAAACAGGATATTCAGACTTTAAGAATGAGAAATTCATGGATATAACACAATTTATAAAGTACACATGCAAAAGGAGACAAGGATATGTTAGGAAATTATACCAGTTCTGGTTTAGATGTAGGGGAAAGGGAAAGAGGAAATGAGGAAAGAGGGAAATGAAGGACGACCTCCACATTTCTGGTTTGAATAATGTAAGTGATGGTACCACCACCTGAGATGAACAGTACACTATGAACAGGTTTTGGGGAGAGAAGATACTTTCAGGTTTGGGGTGCCATAGGTACAGCTTTCAGGGGAAGATCTATTAGGCACCAATATACACAGGTATAAGGCCTAGATAAAGGGATTTAAAAGTCTTAAGCTTATAAGTGGCATTTAGATAGCCAAAGTAGGTGATGAACAGGCAGGAGAACAAAGGGCTGAGAATGCAACCCCAAGAAACACCAGTAGTTACAGTGGCCCAGATGAAAAGGGGTTCTCACAAGAGATGGTATAGGAGCAGTTAGAGAGGGTACAGAGAAGACCAGAAGAATTTTAGGAGTAAATCATCAACAACCAATAGTAGGCAAGAATCTGGTGACATAAAGACTAAGTGCTCACTGGATTTGCCAATTAGAAGTCATTGGGCTGAATGAGATATTTAGTAGAGTGGAGTGGGTTGACGCTAAAATGACAGGTGAATCTGAAGTGATTATAGTAGAGATTGTCCAGAGTCACAATTTTTTTTTTTAAATTCTGGAGAGACTTGCAATTACTTAAAGAATGAAGGAAAGAGGGTGGAATGAGAAGATTTTGAAGACAAAGGATGCAAAGATCCAGAGGATCCAGACGGAATTGAAATGGAGATGGCATCACAGAGGGACAGAGAATCAATGAGGAAACTGTTACAGTAATTCTAGGTAGGGACAAAGTGATTTGATCCAGGGAGGTGGCAGTGATGATGGAAAAGAAAGGTAATTTAACTCTTCTAGGCTAAAATGATAGGGGCCATGATAATATCTTTGTAGTAAACTGGGAATTATGAGCAAGGGTTGGATGTAAAGAGAAGGGGAACTATGATTATGGTTGGATATCTACATGACAGACAAGGCAAGGTGTGAGATACAGATCTGGGAGTTATTCACTTAGAGGTTAAGATAACTTGTGCTATAAATCTGAATGGAAGAGCCCAGGAGAGAAATAGTTAAGAAGTGTCAACAGCTGAAGATTCCACCTTGTAGAATGTCCTTGGGGGCAGATAAAGGGTAAAACAAAAAAACCCAAAACCCTGTGATTGAGAGAACATGTCATTCAACATTAGAAATGATTTCTTTGAATATGTGAACTTTAGCTAAATACATCTCATGTGATTTTTTTTTTGAATTATGCTGCATGACAGTGCAAGCATTCAATTACTAAAGATTGGTTAAATTAACCCAATGGAATATTTTACAATTAAAATATTACAAAAGTAATTATTATTGACATAAAATTGTTCATAATACATTAAGTGAGAAAACATGTCACAAAACAGTATTAATGGTATGATCTTGTTTTGTAATACAAATGGAACACCACGCACATACTCATACACACACTCGTGAGCACACAGAGACTTAGAGCAGGTTTTGGAAGGATACATACCCAAGATGGATACATACCCAAGATTAATGGTGGTTGTCTCTTGGTAGGCAGGGTTTTAGTCATGTTTTACTTTATTTCTTTTGATATGTACTTATATTTCTGTAGTAAGCAGAAAACAGTATTTTCTTATAGTCCCCAGTCATTCTCACATCACCTATTTTAATTCACAGCCTAGTCTTAGCACTACTTTATATTTTTCCCATTTTTGATTTGCTTGTTTATTGCCTACCTTTCGCAAATTTATCTCTTATTCACACTTCTATCTTCAGCATCCAAAGTCTGCTTCAATACAATAGGCACTCAATAAATATTTAAGTAAAAGTTTATAAGTAATGCTTTTGTAATAAGAAAAATAAACACTAAAACTTAATTTATTGTTAAGCCTGTTTCTCCTAAGTTTCTCTATTTTAGAAGTGACCAAATAAGTTAGAAAAAAGGAAAATGGTGGAGATGTAGCTTACTTTACCCCCAATGGACTTTATCCCCAATAACACTCTGAATCTGAAGACAGTCAAATATTTCTCTGGTCTGCCTACTGAGATACCTGACAAAGCCCAGACTAGCCTTGGATTGTTGCACAAGAAAAGACTGAAAGTGACAAGTTGATATGACTCATTTTTATAAAAAAGCAATCTCAGAACACACAAATCTTGCATCCTCCAGGTAAGCTCCTAGTAATGTTCTACACTTATTTCAATGTCATTGCTTACAGCTATGTGATTCCTTTTTGAGGATGCCGTCAGAAACTGCTGAGTCTTCTGTGATCTTCAGTGATGGTAAATCTTCAATGTGAGCAGTAAATGTGAACTTAGGTATTATTATTAAGGTCAGTAAATAGGTTCGTTAGTATAATATTTGTACAAAATCAAAGTATATATGAAGCAGTGAGACTTATGTAAACCTGACTCTTTAATGGACTTATTTTTATTGAAATATAATTCATACATCATAAAATTCACTATTTTAAAGTGTTCAATTTAGTAGTGTAGTATATTCATAAGGTTATACAACCATTGGCATTATCAAATTTGAGATTATTTTCATCATGCTCACATAAAATCCCATACCCATTAGTAGTCACTTCCCATATAGGCAATTATTACAGAAGAATTTTTGAAGTGTTTTAAACATCAGTAGAGAAATGCCTATTCTATGAAGATGGCTTCTTTGGACAACTGATTCATCTGTATGTATTGTTTTTAGATAAATATCAGTCATATTCATTTGTATTTGGGGATACCAATGAAATTCAATCAAGGAAAACAAACTGTATTGGCACCAGGCATATTTTCTTTTTACATCACATTCTAAAACCAACTGTGAAATGTCCATTAGTTCATGAAAGATAAGAAATCCAAAGTACTTGATTATCTGTGAGACAAAAGAACTAATCACATTTAAGTTCAATTTTATCTTCTTGGGAACAGTCTGATAACATGCTGAGTTAAGATAATTATGTATCTTTAAAAAAGGGCATTGTCCCATCAATGAGAATTAAAATAAGATTAAACCAGGACTGTGTATATAATCACCTATTAAACCCTTTATTAAGCAGAGGACAAAACATTTAGATAATTAACTAAAACTTGAAAGAAAAAGCAGATGTAACACAATTAGTGCTTCTATAAAACTGAAAACTTTTTCCTAGTCAGGTCTTTCTTGGCCCTGAGTGACCCTAAGTGACCAAACTTAAGATTTAAGTTCATCATCTTAAGTTACTTTTTACCATTACTCAAAAGTAAGATAAAATTCTCTGTTCTTGGGATAATGATGGCTTTAAAACTGCCAGGTAATGGCATACCGATGATAATGAAACTTTATAGAAAATATTCACTATGACTCCCGTGTTAGGCTAATCATGCTAACAAATAATAAGTGGTTGAAAATGTGGAGTCTTGAACTACTGTGGAAAAGACCATGAGTTCACTTTATGTTCAATGGGAAAAAACCCGAGGAAGTGTATTTAAATACCTCAGTTATGATAAAAAAAAAAGGAGCCTGGATTTGGTCAGTCCATGGTTTCTCCTTTGCCCTTTAGAACTCTATTTCTGGGCACCTGGGTGGCTCAGTTGGTTAAGCGTCTGACTTCGGCTCAGGTCATGATCTCGCAATTCAAAATCTATATCATATGAAAAATGACAAATATGTTCTATTCTCACTCTGGTGATCTGCTTGGCTTCTGGTGTTCACTTATTCGGAAGGGAGGGAAGGAGTTTCTAAGACCTAAAAACATTTAAAAAGCATTTTAAAAGTTAACATGGGTTGGGGCGCCTGGGTGGCGCAGTCGGTTAAGCGTCCGACTTCAGCCAGGTCACGATCTCGTGGTCCGTGAGTTCGAGCCCCGCGTCGGGCTCTGGGCTGATGGCTCGGAGCCTGGAGCCTGTTTCCGATTCTGTGTCTCCCTCTCTCTCTGCCCCTCCCCCGTTCATGCTCTGTCTCTCTCTGTCCCAAAAATAAATAAACGTTGAAAAAAAAAAATAAAAGTTAACATGGGTTTTATATACCAGATTTCTGTTATTTTAATAGTTTCCCTTGCATGGATTCATGTTCCTAAATCTTTTGATGTTATTCTCCTTTGCTTAGTTGACATTAGTTGTCCACTTCCTGAAAGGACTAAGAATGAATACTATACATTCTTGGAATGTGAAAATCTGAGGCCTCTTCTCTGCTATTATATTTCTTAAATTGCTGCTTTTGCATTATAAAGGGCATCTTCTGTGAAATGCCAATCATGAATCTAAACCAAAATGCAAGCAAATATACAAAAATAGATATTTATAAAATATGGTACCTTTTCATATGATGGTGTTGTACCTTAAACAAGCACAAGTGCTCAAGTCAGTGGAGTGAACATCATTTACATACTGGAGTTGATACACACACACACACACACACACACACACACACACACACACACACACATTTAAGGTCCTAAATTCTACTATATGTATAATGTTTCACAGACTGAGAGATTAATATATATGCTGTCCAATAATTCCAGAAATATAGTAAAAAGGCTAGAGAAATGCATTTTCATATGTATTTTCTATTTCACTTCACAATATATATTATGTGTTAACATGGATTACACAAATCCATATACAAATACACACACATACACATACATACATTTATGGGTGATTTAATGAATTTTCAAGAGTAATTTTGCCTTTTTCAGACTGATTTCCAAGCCTAAATTATGATTCTGCCATAGACCAAAATGCAAATAGTGATCATCTGTGGATGATGTCATTATGGGTGCTTTTAATTTAGTTTTTTTTTCTTTTTCAAAATTTTCTTTAAATTCTAGTTAGTTAACATACAGTGCAATATTGGTTTCAGGAGTAGCATTCTGTGATTCATCACTTACATACAATACTCAGTGCTCATCATAACAAATGCCCTCCTAAATATCAATCATCCGTCTAGTCCATCCCCCACCCACACCCCTCCATCACCCTCTATCATTGTTTGTTCTCTATTATTAAGAGTCTCTATGGTTTGTCTCCCTCTTCGCTTTTCTCCCCCCTCCAATATGTTCATCTGTTTTGTTTCTTAAATCCCACATATGAGTGAACTAATATGGTATTTGTCTGTCTCTGACTGATTTATTTCACTTAGCATAATGCACTCTAGCTCCATCCATGCTGTTGCAAATGGCAAGACTTCATTCGTTTTGATGGCTGAATAATATTCCATTGTATATATATCCCATATCTTTATCCATTCATCAGTTGATGGACACTTGGGCTCTGTCCGTAGTTTGGCCATTTGTATAATATTGCTATAAACACTGGGATGCATGTACCCCTTCAAATCTGTATTTTTGTATCTTTAGGTAATACCTAATAGTACAATTGCTGGGTCATGGAGTAGTTTTATTTTTAACTTTTTGAAAACCTCCATACAGTTTTCCAGAGTGGCTGCACCAATTTGCATTCCTACCAACAGTGCAAGAGGGTTCCCCTTTCTCTGCATCCTCATCAAAATCTGTTGTGTCTTGTGTTGTTAATTTTGGCCATTCTGACGGGTGTGAGGTGGTGCTGCACTGTGGTTTTGATTTGTATTTCCCTGATGATGAGTGATGTGGAGCATCCTTTCATGTGTCTATTAGCCATCTGGATGTCTTCTTTGGAAAAGTGTCTATTCATGTCTTCTGCCCATTTCTTCACTGGATTATTTGTTTTTGGGTGCTGAGTTTGATAAGTTCATTATAGATTTTGGATAATAACCCTGTATCTGGTATGGCATTTGCAAATATCTCCTCCCATTCTGTTGGCTGCCTTTTAGTTTTGTTGATTGTTGCCTTTGCTGTGCAGAAGTTTTTTTATCTTGATGAAGTCCCAATAGTTCATTTTTTGCTTTTGTTTCCCTTGCCTCTGGAGACATGTCAAATAAGAAGTTGCTCTGGCTGAGGTCAGACAGGTTGCTGCCTTTTTTCTCTTCCAGGATTTTGATGGTCTCCTGTATCACATTTAGGTCTTTCATCCACTTCGAATTTGTTTTTGTGTGTGGTATAAGTAAGTTGGACAATTTCATTCTCCTGTGTGTTGCTGTCCAGTTTCCCCAGCTCCACTTTCTGAAGAGACCTTTTTCCATTGGATATTCTTTCATGCATTGTTGAAGATTAGATTATAGTTGTGGGTCCATTTTTGGGTTCTCTAATCTGTTCCATTTTATCTATGTCTTGATGACTACATACTGTCTTGACTACAGCTTTGTCATATATTTTGACATCTGGAATCGTGATATATCCAGATTTGCTTTTCTTTTTCAGGATTGCTTTGGCTATTTGGGGTGTTTTGTGATCCCATACAAATTTTGGGATTGTTTGTTCTAGATCTGTGAAATTTACTGGTGGTACTTTGATGGGGATTGCATTAAATGTGTAGATTGCCTTGGGTGGTACAGACATTTTAATAATGCTTGCTCTTTCAACCTACGAGCATTGAATGTTTTTGCATTTGTGTCCTCTTCAATTTCTTTCATAAGAGTTCTGTAGTTTCCAGAGGACAGATCTTTTACCTCTTTGGGTATCTAATTGTTTTTGGTGCAATTGTAAATGAGATCATTTCCATGATTTCATTTTCTGCTGCTTCATTATTGGTGTTTAGAAACACAACAGATTTCTGTACATTGATTTAAAATTTTTTAAATATTTATTTATTTTTGATAAGAGAGATAGAGCACAAGTGGGGGAGGGGCAGAGATAGAAGGAGACACAGAATCCAAAGCAGGACCCAGGCTCCGAGCTGTCAGCACAGAGCACGACATGGGGCTCAAACTCACAAACTGCAAGATCATGACCTGAGCTGAAGTTGGACGCCTAACCAACTGAGCCACCAGGTGCCCCTGTACATTGATTTTATATCCTGGGACATTGTTGAATTCATGTACTAGTTCTAGCAATTATTTGGCGGATTCTTTCTAGCAATTATTTGGCAGTCTTTTGGGTTTTCTACATAGAGTATCATGTTGTCTTCAAATAGTGAAAGTTTAACTCTTCCTTGCCAGTTTGGATGTCTTTATTTCTTTTTGTTGTCTGATTAGTGAGTCAAGACTTCTAGTACTATTATTAAACAGCAGTGGTAAGAGTGGACATCCCTGTCTTGTTCCTGACTGAGGAGGAAAAGCTGTCAGTTTATCCCCATTGAGGATATTAATGGTAGGTCTTTAGTATATGGCCTTTATGATGTGGAGGTATGTTCCAACTATCCATAGTTTGTTGAGGGCTGTTATCAAGAATGGATGCTGTATTTTGTCAAATGCTTTTGCCGCATCTATTCAGAGGATCATATGGTTCTTTTAATTTTTTTATTAATGTGATTTATTTGTGAATGTTGAACCAGCTCTGTAGCCCAGGAATAAATCCCATTTGATCATGGTGAGTAATTTTTTTAATGTACTTTTGGATTTGACTTGCTAGTACCTTTTTAGGAATTTTTGTATACCTGTCCATCAGGGAGATTGTCCTGTAATTCTCCTTTTTAGTGGGGCCTTTGGTTTTGAAATCAAGGTAATGCTGGCCTCATAGGAGTTTGGAAGCTTTCCTTCCATATCTATTTTTTTGGAATGGTTTGAGAGGAATAGGTATTAACTCTTCTTTAAATGTCTGGTAGAAGTCCCCTGGGAAGCCATCTGGCTCTGGGCTTTAGTTTGTTGGGAGATCTTTGATTATGAATTCAATTCCTTTGCTGGTTATGTTCAGATTTTCTATTTCTTCCTGTTTCAGTTTTGGTGGTTTGTATGATTCCAGGAATTTGTCCATTTCTTCCAGATTACCCAGTTTGTTGGTATATAGTTTTTCATAATATTCTCTATAATTGTTTGTATTTCTGTGGTGTTGACTGTGATCTCTCCTTCATTTGTGATTTTATTTATTGGTGTCCTTTCTCTTTTCTTTTTGGTAAGTTTGGCTAGGAGGTTATCAATGTTATTATTTCAAAGAACCAGCTCATTGTGTTGACCCGATCTGTTTTTTGTTTGTTTCTATATCATTTATTTCTGCTCTAATCTTTATTATTTTCCTTCTTCTGCTGACTTTAGGCTTTATTTGCTGTTCCTTTTCTACCTCCTTTAGGTGTAAGGTTAGGTTGTGTGTTTGAGACTTTTCTTGCTTCTTGATGTAGACCTATATTGTAAAATACTTCCTTCTTAGGACTGGTTTTGCTGCATTCCAAAGGTTTTAGACTGTTGTGTTTTCATTTTCATTTATTTCCATGTACTTTTTAATTTCATCCTTTAATTCCCTGGTTATCCCATTCAGTTTTTAGTTCTTTAACCTCTGTGTATGCGTGGTCTTTTCAAAATTTTTATGGTGGTTGACTTCAAGTTTCATAGCATTGTGGTCAGAAAATATGTATGGTATGATCTCGATCTTTTTGTGCTTGTTAAGGACTGATTTGTGACCCAGTATGTGATCTGTTCTGGAGCATATTTCATGCGCACTTGAAAAGAACGTGGCTATAGGATGAAATGTTCTGAATAAACCTGTTAAGTCCATCTGGTGCAATGTGTCACTCAAAGCCATTATTTCCTTGTTGATGTTCTGTCCGTTGCTGTAAGTAGGGTGATAAAGCCCCCTACTATTATTGTATTATTATGAATGAGTTTCTTTATGTTTATTATTAACTGATCTATAAATCTGGGTACTTCCTGTTAGGGGCATAATTATTTACAATGGTTAGATCTTCTTGATGGATAGACCCCTTAATTACGATGTAATGCCCACCTTCATCATCCCTTGTTACAATCTTTTTTTTTTTTTTTTTTTTTAGTGTTTATTTTTTGAGAGAGAGAGAGAGAGAGAGAGACAGACAGACAGACAGTGTGCGAACAGGGGAGGGGCAGAGAGAGGGAGATGCAGAATCCAAAGCAGGTTCCAGGCTCTGAGCTGTCAACACAAAGCCCCACATGGGGCTTCAAATCACGAACTGTGAGATCACGACCTGAGCTGAAGCTGGATGTTGAACCTACTGAGCTACCCAGCTGCTCCTAGGGTCTTTGTTTTAAAATTTAGTTTGTATGATAAAGTATGGGTACTCTGGTTTTCTTTTTCTTTCTTGTTTTTTTTTTTTCTACTTTACTTTTT
>NW_024412421.1:1610191-1618372 GCF_014898765.1 Herpailurus yagouaroundi
TTTTTTTTTTTTTTTACCAGAGAGAGAGAGGGAGGGAGGGAGAATGAGAGAGAGATGGAGACACTTATGAGCAGGCTCCATGATCAGTGCACAATCTGATGCCTGGCTTGATCCCATGACCCTGGGATCATTGACCTGAGCTGATATAAAGAGTTGGACGCTCAACCCAGTAAGCCACCCAGGCACCCCTCTGGCGTTTTTTTGACATCCTTTGCATGATAGATGCTTTTCCAACCCCTCACTTTCAGTATGCAGGTGTCTAGGTCTAAAATGAGTTCCTGTGTAGGCAGCATATAAATGAGTCTTGTTTTTTTAATCCATTCTGATATCCTATGTCTTTTGATTGGAGCATTTAGTCCATTTATATTCAGAATGATTACTGAAAGGTATGAATTTAGTGCCATTGTGTTAGTTGTAGAGTCACTGTTTCTGGAGATCTTCTCTGTTTTTAGTCTTTGTTGCTTTTTGTCTTTTCTTCCCTCCACTTAAAGAATCACCTTTTATTTCTTACAAGGCTGGTTTAGTGGTCATGAACTCCTTTTGTTTTTGATTGTCTGGGAAACTCTTTATCTCTCATTCTGAATGACAGCCTTGCTGGATAAACCAATCTTGGCTGCATATTTTTCCAATTCAGCATAGTGAACATATCCTGCCATTCACTCTGGCCTCCTATGTTTCTGTAGATCTGCTGTGAACCTGATCTGTCCTTCCTCGTAGGTTAAGGGTGTTTTTCCTTCGCTGATTTCAGGATTCTTTCCTTGTCTGTGTCTTGGCAATGGCCAGCTTTTGTTGAATCTAATGTGAGTTCTTGGTGCTTCTTGGATTTTGATGTGTGTATCCTTCCCCAGATTAGGGAAGTTTTCATCTACAATATGCTAAAATAAACTTCTGCTCCTTTTCCTCTCTTTTCATCTTCTGGACTCCTAGAATACAAATGTTATTCTGTTTTAAGAAGTCAGTGAGTTTCCTAAATCTACCTTTGTGATCCAATACCTTTCTTTCCCTCTCCTTTTAAGCTTATTTCCCATAATTTTATCTTCTATATTACTGATTCATTCCTCTGCTTCATCCACGCTTGTTGTCATGGCATCTATTTGGGTTTGCATCTCAGTTACAGCATTTTTAATTTTGGCCTGACTAGATTTTAGTTCTTTTATCTTTGTAGTAAGGGAGTCTCTAGCGTCTTCTACACTTTTTTCAAGCCTAGTTAGTATGCTTATAATTGTTGTTTTAAATTGTAATTCAGACATCCTACTTATATCTGTATTGATTAAATCCCTGGTTGTTACTCCTACTTCCTGTTCTATCTTTTGGGGTGAATTCCTTCACTTTGTCATTTTGTCCAGGAAAAAAAAAAGCTAGATCGTAGGTATGTTTTGTTATGCTTATGAAAAGCTAGATCCAACAAATAAAATCAAATATATATAATAAAAAAAATAAGAAAAATTAAAAGAAATTTAAAAAATAAAAATAAAAAGGAAACTAGATCCTATTTTCCCTAGAGTAGAAGTTTCACAGCACTCTATGCTCAGTAGACTTGGCTCCTGTGAAAGGTTTGTGCTGCTGTTCTGGGGGCAGGGCCTGTTGACCTGATTCTCAGGTGGGCTTGCCTTAGAGTATATGAGCCTGCAGGGTGCAGGTGAGTAGGGCTTGGTGTAAAGGGCTCCAGCTTCCACTTGGTGGTGCTATTTTTCTCACTGAAGTGAGATATGGTCAGTGCTGATGGGGGAGGGGTGGTGGTGAAAATGGCATGGCCATGCTCTGTCATCCCCGGAGTGGGGAGCTCACCTGTGCCACCCCTCAGGAAGCCTTCATAGAAGAGCAAACAAGGACTTCTCCTGTGTCCCTGGCCTCTGTCAAGATATGTGCCTTCATGCTGCCTGTGTCTGATTTGTCTGCCTGCTAGGTGGTGAAGCACTCCTGTACTTTATCTCAGATTGCACAGCTGGGTTCTGAAACTCCAAATTGTAGAGATCTGTACACTTTGGTCCCATGTCTACCCCATGGGGGAGGGTCTTGCTGCCATGTGGCCGCCTACCAGTTTGTTTCAGAAATCAGTTGCGAGACTATGCAGCAGCCTGGAGTTTATGGCAAAGCACAGCAGAGAGCTGGCTGGCACCAAGACTTGCAGCCCTCAGCCATAGCCTGTAATCCTATGCTAGCAAAGAGGGTAGCTCAATGGTGCCCACTGGGTCCCTCACCCCTGGAGAGGTCACGCTCCCTCTCCCAAATGCACTCCAAGCAGGGGAACTTCCTCTCCCCATGGTACCCAGGGGATCCTTGGACTATGCCCTCCTTCCTCATTAGAGCAGTGGTAAGGCTGCCAGGCACCACCCTGGCAATGTCACAGACCTCCAAAATTTCAGACTCTGTGTTTCACTGTTCATAACAACTTGATATAGTCTTCCTCTCTCTTTTCCTTAGCTGACAGTTTTGGAGAAGAGTTTTTCTTGTGCGATTCTGTGTGCAATTCTACTTTCTCTTTCTTTCTTGCTTCTCTTTCTGTGATCATGGCTCCCTTCCCATTGCAGCAATTGCATGTCTTCCATGCCTCAAATCAACTCTCTGCAGTTCCTACCTTCCATGACGTGGTGGTTTTTTCACCTTTAGTTGTGCATATTTGCTCTCTCAGTCCTCAGATGGATTTCTTGGGTATTCAAAATGATTTGATATTTATCGAGCCGTGTTCAAGGGATGAGGCAAGCCTAGGATCTCCCTAATTCTCCGCCATCTTAACTCCTCCTTTTATTTTTCATTTGTACTTTCTAAATTTCTGTAACTTGAAAAATACTTAAAATAAAAGAATATTATACTGTACTTACATTTACTCTACTAAATAATGCCAGTTTCTGTTTCATATTAATAAGTTTCTATTCTTTTGAATAGAAACATAATGTATCATCATGAACAAAGAAATGATGCCAGACAACACCATTACTACTCAACAATGTAATGAGAATCGTGGCCAATGCAGTAGGACCAACAAAAGAAAGAAGAGTTAAAACAATTCTATAGCAAGAGAACTAACTATCCTTATTTTCAAGTGAAATGATTATATACATGGGAAATCCAACAGAATATATAAACTATAAGAATAAAAGAATAAGGCAAGATTGGTGAACAGAAGATCTACACATCAAATTCAAGTCTTGTCATATACCAATGATAATCATTAGAAAATTGCTAGAAAAATCTTATTCACAGTAACAACAAAATCTCTAAGCTATTAAGGGGCAATTTAATGAGAGATGTATAGCAGTTTTGTGAAGGTAATTTCAAAATATTCCTATAGAATATTTAAGGAAAATATGAATAAAGGTTATGAACTGAAAGACTGAAAATCACAAATATGTCAACTCATCACAAATTGATCAGTAAATACAATGTAATCATATCAATCCAAGTCCCAACATAATTTTTTAGTCAGATAAGAAAAATTAGTTTTAAATTTCTGTGGATAAACAAAGGGACAAGAATAATCAAGATAATTCTGAAGGAAGAAATCACACAGGAACATTTTCTCTATCAGATATCAAAACTTATAGCTATAATAATTAACACAATGTGTAATCAGCACAGAGAGTGACAAACAAGATAAGGCACAAAAATAGAAGGCACAGAAATAGAACCATGCATATAAAGCAACTTGATATATGACAAACGTGGAATTAAAATCAGCGGGGTAAAAGAGACTAAATAAATATGGGGACAATTAGTTATCTAAGAAGAATATAATTAGATCCCTTTAATGTATGCAATACACAAAAATACATTTTTGGTAGATTAAAAGCCTACATGTGATATGGAAAAAATGTTAAAGTTTTATGATAAATACAGGAAAATACCTTTATGGCCATTGGATGTATCAGTATTATTGAATAAGATCAAGTAAGCTTAGACTACATATAAAATAATCTATTTATATTACATAAACATTTCTAATATTAAACTGGATATAATTACCCCACTCTGTAATATTTTGTCCCATAGGAAGGGTCTATTGAGTGCCAGTGTTTATCATTAATATTATGGTAGTTTATACACAATAAAATATAAAAACATTTTAGATTTTGTATTTAATTGAACCACATAGGTCATAAAGGACACAAAATTATATTAAAACCAGTTTGCTTATTTATTAGAAATACAATCCATGCATTTTTATTTCTCAGTTATAAAAATTAAACATAAAATATACATTTACAATGAGTCCAACACCTGGGAACTTAAAGGTATGACCATTTTAATATCCAATATTAAGTGGTAAAAAAAATGAAATTAGACTTGTAGCTACAAATTTGAATTTCCAGGCTGTTAGGAATGAGATGATTTAGTTCAAAACTGTGCTGTCTCATATGGCAGCAAGTAGGCCACAGATGGCTACTGAGCAATTGAACTGTGGCTAGACCAAATTCAGGTGTGCTGTAATGTAAAATACATAGTGAATTTGGAAGAATTAGTACATACACAAAACACACACTACAATAACAAAGCTGTGTTTTGAAGAGTATATTATTTACATTTATTATTCTGTGAGGAGATGGCTGCATGATGTGCACACGTTTATTTTAGCTCTTAGATTTGGGAAGGAGCTTACATTTCCAGTTCAAGCTCAGAATTGCCTATAATCAATAAGAATGTATATCTTAGGTGAAAGGGTCCCAAAATTATATACAAGAAAAAGGCAGAAGAAATATGTTTCAACTTTATATCAAATATTTATTCAAATACCTTCCTCTCCTTGTTTCTTGATACTGCCACTGTCTAAAGAAGAGCTAACATTTATATCAATTCATTTGTGGGTCCAGAGTACTGTTTGTAGGGTTTGTTTAAAGTAAATAATAGATTACAAATGGGAGATTATATGTATAAAAGTGTCAGTGCATTAATACATGTAAACAAAAGATACACAAATCATGAGAGAGAACACAACATTCACAGAGGAGTCAGCTGTATTTGAATGATGTGAAGCAAATGTGACAAAAAGCTATGATTTCGTAGAGTAGCAGAGATTTGCCAGATGAATGGAAGAAGTCATTTACAAATTTCTTACCAGACATAAGGACTGGTTTAGTCAGTCTGATTCAAAAACAGACCAGGCAAGTATTGCTACCTCATTCCATACTCTAAATGGAAGATTATGCATAAGTGCCCAGAGTCCAGGTGGAATGGGAGAAAGACTAAAAGAGAAGAGAAGGTAAAGGAGGCAAGGAGCCTTCTTTCTTTTTTTTTTCATCGTTTTTTTTTTTTTTTTTTTTTTATTTATGGGACAGACAGAGACAGAGCATGAACGGGGGAGGGGCAGAGAGAGAGGGAGACACAGGATCGGAAACAGGCTCCAGGCTCCGAGCCATCAGCCCAGAGCCTGACGCGGGGCTCGAACTCACGGACCATGAGATCGTGACCTGGCTGAAGTCGGACGCTTAACCAACTGCGCCACCCAGGCGCCCTAAGGAGCCTTCTTTCTATATCCCTGCCTGAACAGAAATTTGGCTGCTATTCTGAAACAGACCTGTCACACTCAGGCTTAGATAAAAAATATTTCTGCATAGGAAAAAATTGTGGAAGTAATATTCTGGAATTTCTGATGCTGCTACTGCAGGCAAAAACCAGTAGTGGTAATGGGGAGGAAGGGAGAGTGATACAATACATGAGGGGAAAATAACCCGGCAACTAGAGTTGAAACAGTGATGACTATCAGCTAATAGAAATCAACATCACACTAAATACTCACTGACAGCACAGCTATGTACAATCTATGATAAGAGGATAACTTAAGAAATGGTGAGTACTTATGAAAACCTGGAAATTTCTTTATTCCAGGTTTAGCCCACATAAAAATTTTAGGAACCAGGCTATATTCTGAATCTTACTCTTTGCTTACTATTGAGTTTAGAGTTCTTCATATATTATGAACACAAGTCCTTTTTGAGTATGAGATATGCAAATATTTTCTCCTAGTCTGTGGCTTAAAAAAAATCCCTTTAACAATATCTTTTGTGAAGCAAAATTTTTGAATTTTGATAAAGATCAACTTCCCAGTTTTGTTCTTTTTTTCCTAATTTTTTTTTAACGTTTATTTATTTTTGGGACAGAGAGACAGAGCATGAATGGGGGAGGGGCAGAGAGAGGGAGACACAGAATCGGAAGCAGGCTCCAGGCTCTGAGCTGTCAGCACAGAGCCTGACGTTGGGTTTGAACTCACAGACTGGGAGATCATGACCTGAGCAGAAGTCAGATGCTCAACTGACTGAGCCACCCAGGCACCCCTCCTAATGCTTATTTATTTTGAGAGAGAGAGTGAGCAGGGGAGGGGCAGAGAGAGAGGGAAAACAGGCTCTGCACTGTCAGCACAGAGCTGTATGGGGGGCTCGATCTCATGATTCATGAGATCATGACCTGAGCTGAAATCAAGAGTCAGATGTTTAGCCAACTGAGCCACACAGGTGCTCCAGTTTTGTTCTTTTATTAACTCTTTTTTTTTTTGATGTTATGTGTAAGAGCTCTTCAATTAACTCTAGGTCACAAAAATTTTCTCTGTACTCTTCTAAAAGTTTTACATTTTACAATTATATTTATGGTCATTTTGAATTAATTTTCATATCATGTGTGAAGTTTGGGGTCAAGGTGACTCTTCATTTTTGCCTATGGATGTCCAATTGATTCAATACCTTTTGTTGAAAAGACAATGATTTCATCACTGAAATGCTACTGCACTTTTTGTCAAAAATCAGTTTGGTGTACTAGTCCGACTTTATAACTAGTTTCACTTATCTATGTGATCTTTGACCTATCTATTGCTTTGCCAATACTACTGTTACTATATAGTAAAATCTTCTACTTAGGTACTGTGATTCCAACAATTTTTTTCTTTTTCAAAACAGATTTGGCTATTCTTGCTCTTTTGTCTTTCCACATAAGTTATAGTCAGTTTTTCTAAAAAATCCTATTGGATTTTGATAGGAATGACATTAAATCTTTGGGGAGATGGAGAGAAACAATATCTTTGCTCTGTTAAGTTTTCCAAAACAACAATGTCATGTCTCTTCATTCAGTCTTCTTTGATTTCTTTCATTAGCATTTTGGAGTTACTGGCATATAGATACTTACTTTTATTTATATTTAAGAATCTTGTTCTTCTATTTTATTTAATTTTAATTTATTTCTTTTATTTTGAGAGAGTGAGAGAGGGAGGGGCAGAGACAGGGAGAAAGAGAATCCAAAGCATGCTCTGTTCTGTCAGTGCAGAACCCAATGTGGGGCTTGATCTCACGAACCATGAGATCATGATCTGAGCTGAAATCAAGAGTTGGATATCATGACCTGAGCTGAAATCAAGAGTTGGGTACTTAACCAACTGAGCCACACAGGTGTCTCTGGTTTTTCTAGTTTAAACTGCATTCTATTGTTCATTGCTGTTTCCAACTGGTAGTTGCCAGTATATACATTTAAAAAAAAAATATCGATCCCATATCCTGCAAGTTTCCAAAACTCTTTATTACATGAGGTTTTTTTTTTCCTTCATGCTTCTAAATTTTCTACACAATCATGTCATCTACAATAAAGGAATTTTAATTTCTTCCTTTCCAATTTCCTTTTCTTGCCTTATTGCACAGGGAATATTTTGCACATTATTTCCAGTAATGTGTTTAATGAGATTGATTGTTAAAAGTACACATATTTGCTTTTTTTCCAATTTAAGGAGAAACCATTAGTCTGCCTTTCACCATTAAGTATAGGATTAACTGCAGATTTTTTCTAGTTCTTTATCAAGTTGACAAAATTCCCTGTGTTCCCTTATTTCTGTGAGTTCATATCATGAATGATTGCTGGATTTTGTCAAATGACCTTTCTATGTTAATTGACATGATTTTTCCTCATTTAGAGTAGTAAATGGAAGACTATAACAATTTTTGAATATGAAACCAACCCTGCATTCATAGAATAAACTCTAGTTGGTCATGACATTCTTTTTTTTTTTTTTTAAGCAATCATTTTGGGGATAGTTTATTATTTAAAGTTTTTTTTTTCAAAGTTTATTTATTATTAATTAATTAATTAATTAACATCCAAGTTAGTTAGCATATAGTGCAATAATGATTTCAGAAGCAGGTTCCTGGGGCGCCTGGGTGGCGCAGTCGGTTAAGCGTCCGACTTCAGCCAGGTCACGATCTCGCGGTC
>NW_024412421.1:1618772-1707749 GCF_014898765.1 Herpailurus yagouaroundi
TCATAGAATAAACTCTAGTTGGTCATGACATTCTTTTTTTTTTTTTTAAGCAATCATTTTGGGGATAGTTTATTATTTAAAGTTTTTTTTTTCAAAGTTTATTTATTATTAATTAATTAATTAATTAATTAACATCCAAGTTAGTTAGCATATAGTGCAATAATGATTTCAGAAGCAGGTTCCTGGGGCGCCTGGGTGGCGCAGTCGGTTAAGCGTCCGACTTCAGCCAGGTCACGATCTCGCGGTCTGTGAGTTCGAGCCCCGCGTCAGGCTCTGGGCTGATGGCTCAGAGCCTGGAGCCTGTTTCCGATTCTGTGTCTCCCTCTCTCTCTGCCCCTCCCCCGTTCATGCTCTGTCTCTCTCTGTCCCAAAAATAAATAAACGTTGAAAAAAATTAAAAAAAAAAAAAAAAGAAGCAGGTTCCATTGATTCATCCCCTATTGTATAACACTTAGTGCTCATCCCAATGTGTCGTCCTTAATGCCCCTTACCCGTTTACCCCCCCCCCCCCCATAACCCCTCCAGCAACCCTCAGTTTGTTCTCTGTATTTAAGAGTCTCTTACGTTTTGTCCTCCTTCTTTTTTTCGTATTATTTTTGCTTCCCTTCCCTTATGCTCATCTGTTTTGTATCTTAAATTCCTCATGTGTGAAGTCATATAGTATTTGTCTTTCTCTAATTTCACTTAGCACAATACACTCTAGTTTCATCCACATTGTTGCAAATGGCAAGATTCATTCTTTTTGATTGCCAAGTAATACTCCATTGTGTGTGTGTGTGTGTGTGTGTGTGTGTGTGTGTGTGTGTGTACGTATATATACCACATCTTCTTTATCCATTCATCTGTTGATGGACATTTGGGCTCTTTCCATACTTTAGCTATTGTTGACAGTGCTGCTATAAACATTGGGTGCATGTGTCCCTCTAAAACAGAACACTTGTATCCCTTGGATAAATACCTAGTAGTGCAATTGCTGGGTTGTAGGGTAGTTCTATTTTTAATTTTTTGAGGAACCTCCATTGTTTTCCAGAGTGGCTGCACCAGTTTACATTCTCACTAGCAGTGCAAAAGAGATCCTCTTTATCTGCATCCTTGCCAACATCTGTTGTTGCCCGAGTTGTTAATTCAGCCATTTTGACTGTTGTGAGGTGGTATCTCATTGTGGTTTTAATTTGTATTGATTGTGATTTTATTTTTTGATACAATGCTGGAATTGTGTGACATAACAGAAAATATATGTACTGTTCTTTGCACAGAGTGCCTAAAACCTTTGGAATTTCCTGTTGACAGAAGCATTTTTTGCTATTCAACACAAACCTCTTAGTCTATCCTAATGAAATGACTCTTGGTGGGGCCTTCTATGCCTTCAGGATGGGGTTAGATGCCAGAAAGAATAAGCCTTGGAACCTCCAGGAAGGAGAGGGACAGAAACTAGGGTAAATCAACAATGGCCAATGACTTAATCATGCCTAAACAAGGAAAACTCCATAAAACCCCTAAGCAACAGGGTTCAGAGGACATCTAAATTGGTTAACATAACCACATACCATTAGGGTGGTTCACCTCAACTCCATGGGGTCAGAGGCTCCTGTGCTTGGACTTTGACTTACATACCTCTGTATCTGGCTATTAATTTGTATTAGTAATAAACCAATAGTAAGTATAACATTTTCACGAGTTCTGTAAGTGGTTCTAACAAATTATCAATCCTGAAAGTCATGGGTGTGGTAGGAATCCTCGAATTTGTAACCAAGTCAGGCTGAAGCCTCTAGAGACTGGGACTTACAACTGGCATCTGAAGTAAGAGCATTCCCATGAGACTGAACCCTTAAACCTGTGCAGTCTAAACTAACCCCTGGTAGTTTGTGTCAGAACAGGACTGAATTATTGGGGACACTCAACTGATATTGAGAATCAAAAAGATTTAATTTGCTAATACTTTGCTTGGTAATTTTGCATTCTTCATGAAGGATATTTGTAGTTTTATTTTTTGGATTCTGTAATTTGGTATCAAGGTAATGTAGGTCTCTTAGAATGAGTTGACTCTGTCAGTGAAACCATCTTGATCTGGAGGTTCCTTTTTCAGAAGGCTTCTACAAAAAAGATGGATTTTAAAAACAGTTATACAATGGTTAATATCATCTACTTCACTTTGGGTGAGTTTTGGTAGTTTGCAGTTTTCAAAGAATTGATCCATTATATTCAAGGTCAATTTGTGCATATTGAGTTGTTCAGTCATCTCTTATCATCCTATAAAAGTCTGTGAGGTCTGTAGTGACAGCCTCTTTTTTATTATTGGTATTTTCTATCACTTCTCTCTTTTTTTTTTAAATCAGTTTTGTTTAGATTACTAATCTTTTCAAATAACCAGTTTTAAGAAACTTTTAAAACAATTTTTTTTGAAAATTTTTTTAGAGAGCAAGCGTGTATGCATACAAATGAGGGAGGGGGAGAAAGGGAAGGAGGGAGAGAATCTTCAAAAAAAATTTTTTTAATGTGTATTTATTTTAGAGACACAGAGAGACAAAGCACAAGTGGGGGAGGGGCAGCACAGAGCCGGATGCAGGCTCGAACCCATGAACCATGAGATCATGACCTGAGCCAAAGTTGGACGCTTAACTGACTGAGCCAACCAGTTGCCCCTGGGAGGGAGAGAATCTTAAGCAGACTCCATGCTCAGTGGGAGCCCAACATGGTGCTTGATCCCACTACCCTGGAATCATGACCTGAGCTGAAATCAAACATCAGATGTTAACTGACTGGGCCACCCAGACATCCCTCAAAGAACCAGCTTTTGATTTGACTATATCTACTGTTTTACTGTTTTAAATTTTATTGAATTCTTCTTTATCTGTATTATTTCCTTCCTTCTGTCTGCTTTGAGTTTATTTTGCTTTCTTTTTCTATTCTTTTCTAATGTATTTAGTGCTGTAAATTTTCTCATAAGAATTGCTTTGTTTGTATCCCACAGATTTTAATATGTTGTATTTTCATTTTCATTTAGTTCACTACATTTAAAAATTTTCCTTCAGACTTCCTCTTTGACCAACACACTATTTAGAAATGTGTTGTTTAATTTCCAAGTGTTCAGAGACTTTCCTGGTATCTTTAACTGACTTTTAGTTTAATCCCATCATGGTCATATGTTGTACAGGTAAATCTATTTAGGTATGTTTAATCTTGGTAAATGTTCCATGTGGTCACATGAAAAGAATGTGTATTCTTCCACTGTTGCATGAAGCCCTCTGTAAATGGGAATTAGATCTTGGGTAATAGCACTGCCCAATTCTTTTATATCTTGCTGATTTTTTGTTTAGTGGTTCTTCTCATTTAAAGAGTAGTACTGATGGTTTTCTCCACTGGCCACACCTCCTCAGTCTCTTGCTAGCTACTTCTTGTTTGTAACTTGTAAATGTTGAGGGCTCTATAACTCAGTTATGATACTACTTCTCTAGCTATACCAATTCCCTAAATTATCTCATTCAATCTTAAAGTTTTAAATATTATATATAAGCTGATCTTTCATTTTTTTTTTTTTTTCAAACACAGCTTTGAATTATCTCTCCTGAGCTTCTTTTTACATATCTAGCTATCTATACAACAACTCTTCTGGGGTGGTTAATGAACATTCCAACCAAAGCATATCCAAAACAGATCTACATAATCCTTTCTTCAGTGCCCCAAACTGCTTCCCCCTACTGCTCCCCATATCAGGAAATGGTACCCCATTCAACCAGCTAGTCAGGGCTCCTCTCATTCTCTTAGACTTTACATCCAATTCATAGACACATGTTGGTTCTACCTTCAAATATATTAGCAAAACTTATCACTGTCCCATACCTTCACTGCTATCAATTTTAGTCACCACTATCTCTTATCTATAGTTGTGCAGCAGCCTCCTAATTGGTCTCCCTTATTCAAATCTTGCTCAACCTCACCTAGGCCCATTCTCCAAACAGTAGCGAGAATAATCAGAAATGATTCTTTCAAAACTTAAATCCTGTATCTTTTCAAATCCTCTAAAGTGGTCCTATGATACTTCAAGTAAAATCCAAAGCCTGACTATTGCCCATAAAGCTATAAATCATGAGGCTTCTTTCTATTTCTCTGGCCTCATTTCCTATAGTTTTCTGGATTACTCACTCCAGCCACACTCACTTTCGCAGAATATTCTAACATGGTATTTCAGGACCTTTTTCCTCTACTCACAGTGTTAACTAGATAGTCCCATGACTTCTTGCTCATTGAATTCAGGTTTCTGCTCAAATGTCACCTCCACAAGAAGGCATCACCTAATTTCTATGTCCAAAATTATCTACCATGTTTTCACTATCCTCTCCTTCTACTCTGTGACATATTACCTTGCTTAATTTTGTTTTTCTTGGCATTTATTTTGCACATTTTATATTTACATATATTTGTAATCTGCTCTTTCCATTATAATGTCAATCCTAGGAAATTAGGGATTCTATTAATTTCATGCTGTTATTTTCCAAGTATACAAGAGGGCCAAGAATATGGTACATCCTCAACAAAATTTGTTCAATATGTAAATTACTGATCAGGTTTTATGATGTTAAGTAGTTCTCATGGGAATATCTCCTTATAATTTGAGCTTAATCTCAAATGTTATTACTTTGGCAATTCCTTATTTGACAAACCTAAATTAAAGTAGACATCTTGGCCTCAGCCCCAACCACTAGAAGGTAAATCCCAATGAGAGGCAAGAGCTTTGTCTTTTTTTGTTCTTGCTCTAACACCTGAAAAAAATTCCCAGCACTATTTATTTTCTAAGTGAATGAATACGTGAACAAATATAACTTGCATAAGAGACAAGATACCTTCACAAACTAAAATAATACAAAGATTTAGAAGAAAAAACCCATATATATCAGTTTAGTTGATTACAAGAATATTTTAGGTATTTTCAAGGTTATTAGAAGACTGAGTTTTTTTTCCCTCTCCTATATTATATACATTAAAATGCCTCCAGTTTTGCAGATGTAGATAACATTCTTAATATTCTACTATATGTTGAGGAAAATATAAATAATTGATCATTTTAACAATTTTAAAGTATACAGTTCAGTAGCTTCATGTACATTCACAGTGGTATGCAATCATCATCTTATCCATCTCCAGAACTTTTTTCATCTTCAAAAACTGAAACTGTATGCATTAAACACGGTTTCTTCACTCCTCTCAGCTCCTGGTAACCACAATTTTACTTTCTGTTTCTATGAATTTGACTATGTAGGTACTTCATATAAGTAGAATCATATAGTATTTGTCCTTTGGTGACTGGCATTTCACTTAGCATGTCTTCAGGACTTATGCATATTGTAACGTGTGAGAAAATTTCCTTTTTTTTTAAGGCTGATAATATTCCACTGTTACCCACCACGTTTTGTTATTCATTCATCTGTTGATGGTTTCATGGATTGCTTTCTTCTTGGCCGTTGTGCTGCTGTGAAAGTGGTATACAAATATTTGCTGGAGTCCAATACCTTTGTATACCCAGAAATGGAATTGCTGGATCATATGGTAATTTTATTTTTAATTTTCTAAGGAACCATCATACTGTTTTTCATAACAGCTACAGTTTACATTCTCACCAGAAATGCACAAGTGTTCCGATTTTTCCACCTCCTCGCCAAAAATTGTTCCTTTCTTTTTAAAATAATAGCCATCCTAACTCATGTGAAGTGGTATATTATTAAGGCTTTGATTTGATTTTCCTTAGTGCTTCATGATGTTAGGCATGTTTTCATGTGGTTATTGGCCATCTGTATATTTTCTTTGGAGAAATGTTTGTCCAAGTCCCTTGTCTGTTTTATGTTTTTGTGTTGTGTTGATCTGTTGGGAGTTCTTTATATATTACAGATATTAACCCCTTATTTATTAAGCATTTTCTCACATTCTTTGGGTTGCCTTCTCACTCTGTTGACAGTGACCTTTAATGCACAAAAATTTATCATTCTGATGTAGTTCCATTAGTCTGTTTTTTGCCTTTGTTGCCTATGCTTTTGGCACAATCATATCCAAGAAGTAATTGCCAAATCAAAAGTTGTGAATATTTTTTCCTGTTTTTATCTAAATGTTCTATAGTTTTAGCTCTTATCTTTAGATTTTGATTAATTTTGAGTTAGTTTTGAATACAGTATAAAGTAAGGGGCCAATTTTTTCTTTTTGCATGTGGATATTGTTTTCCCAACACTATTTATTGAAAAAAACTGTCCTTTCTCTTGAACGGTACTGCCATCTTTGTTAAAAATAATTTGGCCATATATATGAAGGTTTATTTCTAGACTTTCTATCTTATTGTCTGCCATTATGCCAGTAACATACTGTTCTGATTACTATGGTTTGTAAGTTTTGAAATCAGGAAGTTTGAGACCACCAACTTTGTTCTTCTTTTACGACTGGTTTGGCTATTCCACTAGGTTTTGAAAACTTAGTATTTTAAATACCATCCACCATCTCATATATGCTGTCATTTGTATTCACTTCATTCTGTGACAACCTTGTTTTGCTCATTGATAAAATGGGGTAACAACAGTACCAGCTTTTTGGGATAGCAGTCAGGGTTAAATGAAATACCATATTTAAACCTGTTATAAAAAAAAAATAAACTTCTTATCAAAGCACCAGGACACATCATCAGTGCTCAGTAAAATTAGCAGTTATCTTGAGAAAAATGTACCAATATAAAACCTGAGGAAGACAGAATAATGGCCACCCAAAGATGCTCACATTGTAATCCCCAGGACCTCTGTATATGTTAGCTCATATGGCAGAAAGAACTTTCAGAAGTGATCAAGTTAAGGATCTTGAGGTGTGGAGATTATCTTGTGTTATCTGGGTGGGCCCATTGTAATCACAATGGCACTCATGAGAGGGAGGGAGAGCAAAGTTAGAGCTAGAAGGCCATGGTGAGGTCAGAAGCAGAGAGGAAGAAGGTGATGTGATGAGGGGCTCGGAGAACTGCTGATGTGGACGTTCGTAGAATGAGGATAGCTTCCAGAAGCTCTAATGGAAAGAATAAATTCTCCACTCGAGCCTCCAGAAGGAACTAGCCCTGGTAACACTTGTTTTTAGCTTAAAGAGACTCACATAGAAATTCTGACTTCCAGAATTGTTGCAGAATAAATTGTGTTTAAAACTGTGTTGTTTTAGGCTGGTAAGTTTGTGGTAACATATCAGTAGTATATCAGTGAATTAGTGGCAATAGGAAATTAATAAATATTTTGGTACCAGAAGGGGGATGGTGCTGTAACAGATCTCTAAAGATGTGAAAGTGGCTTTAAAATTGGGTAAGTGGTAGAGGCTGGAACATGATAGAAAAAGCCTACGTTGCCTTGAACAGACGGCTGTTTGTTAAAGATTGGTAATGAAGGCTGAGAAGGATGTGAGAAACATAATCAAGAACATCTGTATCTTTTTACAGAATATCTAAATCATCATGAACAGATTATTGGCAGGAACATGGACATTAAAAGCTCTACTTACTGGTAAGGGCTCAGAAAGAGGTGAGGACCATACTATTGGGAGGGAAGCTTAGTTGTGTCTTACTATTATATGGAAAGCAGAATAGCAAGTGATGAATGTGGACATTTAACTGAGGAGATTTTGAAGAGTTTTGAAGGTAAAACTTGGCTCTACTGCTCATAGTAAGATGGGAGATGAAAGATAAAGTGAGGAGAGAATGGTTAAACCCCAGAACTTGGTGATTTGGGAAATTTTCAGCCAATGCAGGTTGCAAAAGACACTTAAATTAAGATTCACTGTCAGGAAAGCATGCTTTAGAAAGAATGTCAAAAATGTGCCTGAGCAATATTTTGCTGGTATCTTGGAAGGATCAAAGATCAAAGCATTCAATCACAAATAGGGCTCTCTGCAGAGATCAGGTGTGTGACTTTTTTCTTTAGTCTTCTCAGAAGCCAAAAATGGGTGGGCTTGCACAAGAAAGATTTGTGGAGAAGTCTTTTGTCTAATGGAGAGAATCCCTTAGACACATGCAGGAGATGCACAGGGTTACTGAGAATGTTATACCAACAGAAACACTGTCAGGGGGGATGGAAAGGAAGAGCGAGAGGATTAAGTGAAAGAGGGGTGTCAGACTCTTAAAATCCTACAGCCAGGAAACAGGTCAATGAAATTACTCAGCCGCAAACATGTGGTACTCTTTGTGAAAACAAGGGATGACTCCAAGGATGAGCCCATGAGCCCAATGGATGGAGCTGAGGGCCATGGAGGATTGGTCCTAGGCCCTGAAACCTAGTAGTATGCTGGATTGGATTTTGTAGTTGCTTGAGACCAAACCATTCCTTTTCCCCTTTAGTTTTCTCCCTTAAAAAGGAGAAAAATTCCTTTAAAAAATGGGAATGTCTAAAATTATTATCCCATGATTGTCCTACCATTGTATTTTGGTAACAAATTATTTGTTTTCTAGTTTCACAGGTTCTCAGATGGAGAACAATTGTGCCCTAAGGTTCACTTACAGCGACAGCCTTACATGTACCTAATTTATATGAGATTTGGGACTTTTGAGCTGAGACTTAGATGACATTCTGAACTTGATTTGATGCTGTAATGAATTGAGACTTTTGGGGATGTTGAAATGCAGTGAATATATTTTGCACACAGGATGAGGGTGAATATTTGGTAGGCCAGAGGGCAGATTGGTAGAATGAATAATGGCCCTCCAAAGCATACAACATTCTTTCCTTATAAAAGGGAAGGAGGAGGGAGGGAATGTGAGGAGACGATATAAAAATAGAAGTAGACCAGAAAGGAGAGAAGACATGATAGTTAAATGTGAGTTATCAACCTGACTGGGCCATGGGGTCCCCAGATACTTGGGTGAACATTATTCTTGCTGTGTCTGTAAGAATGTTTCTGGATGAGATTAACATTCAAATTGGTAGACTGCATAAAGTAGATTGCCATCTCTAATGTGTGTGGGCCTCATCCCATCAACTGAAGATCTGAATAAAAAAGGCTGAGTTAAAGGGAACTCCTCCTTGAGCTAAGACATTGGTGTTTTCTGGCCTTTGGATCTGGACTGAAACACTGGCTCCTCTTGGGTCTTGAGCATGCTGGAATTTGGACTGGAACTTATACAATCAACTTTCCTGGTATTCAGGCCTTCAGACTAAGACTGAAACTACACAAGGCCCTCTGGGCCTTGAGCTTGCTAACTGCTTATCTTGGGACTCGCTAGCCTCTATTATCATGTGAGCGAATTACTTTATGATAAATCTCTCTCTCTCACCATCTATCTATACATATCCTACTTGGTCCATTTCTCTGGAGAACACTAATACAAAGTTACTACACTGTTGGCTCTGACAATGGAGGAAGGGGCCATGAACCAAAGAATGTTGGCAGTCTTGAGAATTTGGAAAAGGCAAGGAACAGATTCTTCCCTACAGTTTCCAGAGAGAGCTAGCATTGCTAACACTCTGATGCTATCCCAGTGAAACTAATTTTAGATTTCTGACCTCTAGAATTATAATGGAATAAATGTTTTCATAAAATACTCTGTTTGTGGTAATACGCTAATACACAATACAGTGTCATTCTTGGTATCCTTCTACAATATTATGTCAGCCATGACTTGAAGCTTGGATAAATAAAATGTGTTATATTTATACTGTGGAATATCATTTAGCAGTAAAAAGAAAGAAGTACTGATACATACTATAACAGGGGTAAGCCCTGAAAACACCATGGTAAGTGAAAGAAACCAGAAAGAAACACATTGTGTGATTCCATTTATGTCAAATGCCCAGAAGAGGCAAATCTATAGAGACGGAAAGTAGATTAGTAGTTGCCTATTGTTGCCTTGGGTTGGAGGTCTGGGGAGTGGTAATAGCTTACAGTTATATGGGTTTCTCTGTGGGGAAATAAATACTTTCTAAAATTGATTGTGGTGATGGACACAGAACTCTATGGATTTAGCTAAAGCTATCAAACTGTATACTTTAAATGGGTCAGTTTTATGGTATGTGTATTAATAAGGGTATGAAACAACTATACATCTATAAAAAATAAATGATAAAGTGGTACAAAAGTATCCTAACATCCTAGCAAAAACCTATAAATACAGAACCTATAAAATATACCACGTTTCTCTAGTCACAGTTGTATGCAACTTATTTAAGCAGACACTGTGTTCATTACATAGTAGATTTAGAAATAGTATTGTTTCCTCACACTCACAAATGTTTTAATGCTGATAGAAAAAACTCAATTTTAATTTTTCTGATATATTTTTCAGTTGCAATGTATAATATAGCCATCATGTAAACAGGTGACAGATGTTTTCATAATAATTTTTGTTACCTCTTTCATCTTCAACCACCAGTCAGATCATTTGAGAAGGAGGCAGGTAAACTATGCCCACCATCCCCACATCCACTCTAATTAGAATTATTCTTTGTGTTCCTTAGAGGCACAAGAGAAATAAATGTAGTATTTTTGTACATATCTTTGAAAAAAATTCATGTGCATGGCATAATCCATGGATATAACTCACATATGATAAAATTTTAAAGTGTATAAGTAAGTGGGGTTAATATATTCACTTAGGCGTGCAATCATCACCACTATCTAATTCCAAAATATTTCCATCACCCCAAAAAGAAACTCCATACCTATTTGCAGTCAGTCCCAATTCCTCTCTGCCCCTACCTCCTGATAACCACTAATTCTTTTTCTGTATCATAGATGTACCTATTCTGGAAATTTTAAATAAGTTGAATCATATATATGGGCCTCTGTGTTTGGCCTCATTAGCTTAGCATAATGTTTTCAAGATTCATCCATGTAGTAGTATCAGTACTTCTTTCAGTGGTATTTCATTATGGCTTTGATTTCTATTTTGCTAATGAAAAATGATGTCGAACATGTTTTCATGTGTATTGGCTATTTGTAGATCTTTGTATAAGATTCACAGTTTTTAAGATGAAAAGTTGAGTATTAACTTCTATCTGTTTTGATTTAGAGTGAAAATAAGTAACTTCTATTACGGACTAGTAATATTTCTAATTTCTTTTAGCTAAATATTTTATATGACTGACAAATGATAAATGACAAGAATATAGAGAATGGCTGAGTGATGTGACAGAGTATCAATTTGAGAACAATCTCATCTTTAAGTGATGCATACCTCGAACAAACTTTTCAAAGATCCCAGTTCAAATATTAACAGGTCTTGCTTTATTGGTTGACCAGAACCAGTCAGATTTTTTATTACCAGATTATAGTATTTGACAAGCTCAGAACTGCCCTCTCAACTCACTCCATTAGGTTATTTTTATGTGGATGAAAGGTACTGAGGAGGAAGCCAACCTTATGAATGTGACCATATCTAGTTTCTCCAAGTGACTTTTCACAATGAAAAACTGTGTCTCATTAAAAATGTAATGTTGATATGCAGAATATTTGAAAAGAAGCATAAGAATAAATAAGATAAAAGGCAACTTCTATTAAAATATATTGGCTATTATTCTGTCCTTTACGAATCCTACTTGCCAGGAAGTTGTATTAGAATTTTACTATTAACAGGAATGCCTGGGTGGCTCAGTCGGTTAAGTGTCCAACTTTGGCTCAGGTCATGATCTCACGGTTTGTGGGTTTGAGCCCTGCGTTGGGCTCTGTGCTGAACTCTTGCTCAAGAGCCTGAAGCCTGCTTCAGATTCTGTGTCTCCTTCTCTCTCTGCCCCTCCCCTGCTTGTGCTCTCTCAAAAATAAATAAATGTAAATAAATAAATAAATACACACACACACACACACACACACACACACACATATAGGAATTTTACTATTAACAGAAGTGTTAGAGTCAAAATTTCTATTAGTTTTTTATTAACAGAAACATTAGAGTCAAAACTTGTGTTCATATTTACAAGAGTAGAGAAATCTGAATTTTTCTTGTAAAAAGCCTGCATATCTCCCAAATATTTCAGTTAATAGAAGTATTACCAAGGAATAGACCTCTTCTTTAGCCATGATCTATCTTATTTGGTTTTATTATTATTATTATTATTATTATTTTTTTTTTTAGCAATGTGAATGCCTAATATATAACTAAAGGAGATTATACCCCAATGTTCAAGACTGCAATCTCTAAATGTTATGAATTAAAGCACTGTAAATACTTGCTTAGAGTAGTAAAAAACTGTTACCAAGAAATTAAACATTAAAATAAAGATTTAACTTAATAAAGCATTTTGTAGTTTTCTTTTGCATACATATTATCTTGTTTATTTTTATTTATTTATTTTTTTAAATTTTTTTTAACATTTATTTATTCTTGAGACAGAGAGAGACAGAGCATGAGCAGGGGAGGGGCAGAGAGAGAGGGAGACACAGAATCCGAAACAGGCTCCAGGCTCTGAGCTGTCAGCACAGAGCCTGATGCGGGGCTCGAACTCAGGGACCGTGAGATCATGACCTGAGCCGAAGTCGGACGCTTAACCGACCAAGCCACCCAAGCGCCCCACATATTATCTTGTTTAGACAACTTCTCTGTAACACAGCACAAGTATTTGCTTCATTTCACAGATGAGGAAATGATGACCCAAAGTCCGGATGCTAAGATAAATGTTTTCATCACATCTAATTCTCATCCTGTGTGCCCTGCTGCTTTGCTGCCTGGTCTACATTTGGTATGTTTGCATATTGTGGATACTGAGGATGAAAAGTCTGAATCAAGCCTCCCCTCTGTAAAAAAAAAAAAAAAACAAAACAGCCCAGCTTTAAAACATTCTATTTAGATTTAATTTAATGTCAAAGATACAAAGACAATGGGTAGCAGTGCTAATATATATTTTTGTTACATATTCTTTATGACTGTCCCTTTCTATTTGCTCATGAAGAAAATGAGAAAGGGTGATAGATTTACACAAAAAGGATCTTGCTACCATAGACTTTTTTTTTGTTTTAATTAATGTGTAATAATACTGAAAACAGTGACCCACTGTAGCATTTAATCTATCAGCCTTGTGGAAAAAAGCCTGCATATGGAAGATCTGGAAAGACTTGGAAATTTTTAAGTTACTTTTTAAAGTCAATAGAAGAAACAATTCTACCTTTAGTTAAAACATTCAACTTGTGAGAGATAATTTTGAGACTACTGTTTTCTACATAAATATGCTGTCTTTTGAAAGATTCTAATCTGACTAAACCACTTAGATTTGAAAAAAAATATTACATTATATGCTTAGATTGATATGTTTTAACTTACATATTTTAAATTTCTAACACATAAATTTGGGTTTAGGAGTTGTTATCGTTCAAAATTAGCCATCAGTTCTTTGCCTGACAATATAAATCCCTGTGGGGTTTATACATCAGAAGTTACTTAGCTGTTACAGGCCTTGTGGAACTAAAGTCAACATTCATGTTATTGACAGTCTAGTTAAAAACAAACAAACAAACAAACATATATACATACATATATATATATTTAAAGGCTTATTTATTCATTCATTTTGAGAGAGAGAGAGAGAGAGAAACAGGGAGAGAGAAACTGCACGTGCAGTGGAGGAGAAGGAGAGGGAGAGAGAGAGTGAAAATCCCAGGCAGGCTCCGCCCTGTCAGCATGGAGACTGAGGCGGGGCTTGAACTCATGAACTGTGAGATCATGCCCTGAGCCGAAATCAAGAGTCGGACACTTCACCAACTGAGCCACCAAAGTGCCTGATGGTGCTTTAAACAGTCTAATTTAAATATAGGCTTCTTAGTAAGGTAAGCTTGAGAGGGAAGGGGGGATGGAGTGGTATTTCATACAATCCTCACAAGAAATTTGTAAGGGAGGTAAAACCATACTTATTTTATAGATTTGGAGATAGATAAGATAAATACCTTGCTGATGGAAACAGAACTCCTAAGTGGCACCACTAATATTTAAACTGGAATCCAAAGTCTATGATTTTGTCTTTCTCTTGTAAGCTGCATTTAGAATTAAACTTTTCTTTTAAGCTTATGTGATATATAATGTAGTGGAAGAAGTGTATATTTTATTTCTTCTTTTATTAATATATCTGACTGCAAGTACATACATAACAGAGAAGTCTGGATGTAAGACCTGTCTTATTCATGGACTAATAGGAGAGGCATTTTCCGTTCTGTCATCCTGAGAAATGGATTCCGTAGTGCCAGTTTCTACCGCCATGAGTCTAACTGATATAGCTGGTAAGAATTACAAAAATAGGAGATAAAAATCTTCCATGTTACTGCTCTTTTGAAGGACACTGTAACTGTTCCTTAGAGGTCATGAAACTGTGGCTACTTTTCTAGTAAGCAAGCTGATTTAAATGAAATAAAATGGATTTAAGTACATTATTCCTAGCACCTCCCGACCATTTATAAAAGTTAATTGTATATATGCTGATGACTCAATAGTTAGAAAGCTTAACTCACTCTATAACAGTATAATTTTATGCAAGAACAAAGTTAGCAATGTACTCATCAGTTATATTGAATTACTTATTGAATTTATCTTGGTAGTACTCCTGTGTAAATAATAAAATTTATCAACATAGTCTGTCTTGAAAGACTACTATATACATTCATACATTATTTACTACTCTTTGAAATTAATGATCCGTGTTGCCCTATTCATATAAAAAACTTATAAAAATGATGCTCCTTATCCACTGTCAGTCATACTTTATGAGTTATTTTCATAGTGGTGATTAATAATCTGTATTAGAGGCTAAAGTCTGGGATTGTGATGCCTCCTGCTTTGGTCTTCTTCTTCAAAATTACTTTGGCTATTCGGGGCCTTTTGTGGTTCCATATGAATTTTAGGATTGCTTGTTCTAGTTTCGAGAAGAATGCTGGTGCAATTTTGATTGGGATTGCATTGAATGTGTAGATAGCTTTGGGTAGTATTGACATTTTGACAATATTTATTCTTCCAATCCATGAGCAGGGAATGTCTTTCCATTTCTTTAAATCTTCTTCAATTACCTTCATAAGCTTTCTATAGTTTTCAGCATACAGATCCTTTACATCTTTGGTTAGATTTATTCCTAGGTATTTTATGCTTCTTGGTGCAATTGTGAATGGGATCAGTTTCCTTATTTGTCTTTCTGTTGCTTCATTGTTAGTGTATAAGAATGCAACTGATTTCTGTACATTGATTTTGTATCCTGCAACTTTGCTGAATTCATGTATCAGTTCTAGCAGACTAAGACAGCATGGTATTGGCACAAAAACAGACACATAGACCAATGGAATAGAATAGAAACCCCAGAACTAGACCCACAAACGTATGGCCAACTCATCTTTGACAAAGCAGGAAAGAACATCCAATGGAAAAAAGACAGTCTCTTTAACAAATGGTGCTGGGAGAACTGGACAGCAACATGCAGAAGGGTGAAACTAGACCACTTTCTCACACCATTCACAAAAATAAACTCAAAATGGATAAAGGACCTGAATGTGAGACAGGAAACCATCAAAACCTTAGAGGAGAAAGCAGGAAAAGACCTCTCTGACCTCAGCCGTAGTAATCTCTTATTCGACACATCCCCAAAGGCAAGGGAATTAAAAGCAAAAGTGAATTACTGGGACCTTATGAAGATAAAAAGCTTCTGCACAGCAAAGGAAACAACCAACAAAACGAAAAGGCAACCAACGGAATGGGAAAAGATATTTGCAAATGACATATCGGACAAAGGGCTAGTATCCAAAATCTATAAAGAGCTCACCAAACTCCACACCCGAAAAGCAAATAACCCAGTGAAGAAATGGGCAGAAAACATGAACAGACACTTCTCTAAAGAAGACATCCGGATGGCCAACAGGCACATGAAAAGATGTTCAGCGTCGCTCCTTATCAGGGAAATACAAATCAAAACCATACTCAGATATCACCTCACGCCAGTCAGAGTGGCCAAAATGAACAAATCAGGAGACTATAGATGCTGGAGAGGATGTGGAGAAATGGGAACCCTCTTGCACTGTTGGTGGGAATGCAAATTGGTGCAGCCGCTCTGGAAAGCAGTGTGGAGGTTCCTCAGAAAATTAAAAATAGACCTACCCTATGACCCAGCAATAGCACTGCTAGGAATTTATCCAAGGGACACAGGAGTACTGATGCATAGGGGCACCTGTACCCCAATGTTCATAGCAGCACTCTCAACAATAGCCAAATTATGGAAAGAGCCTAAATGTCCATCCACTGATGAATGGATAAAGAAATTGTGGTTTATATACACTATGGAATACTACGTGGCAATGAGAAAAAATGAAATATGGCCTTTTGTAGCAACGTGGATGGAACTGGAGAGTGTGATGCTAAGTGAAATAAGCCATACAGAGAAAGACAGATACCATATGGTTTCACTCTTATGTGGATCCTGAGAAACTTAACAGGAACCCATGGGGGAGGGGAAGGAAAAAAAAAAAAAAAAGAGGTTAGAGTGGGAGAGAGCCAAAGCATAAGAGACTGTTGAGAACTGAGAACAAACTAAGGGTTGATGGGAGGTGGGAGGGAGGAGAGGGTGGGTGATGGGTATTGAGGAGGGCACCTTTTGGGATGAGCACTGGGTGTTGTATGGAAACCAATTTGACAATAAATTTCATATATAAATAAAAAAAAATCTGTATTAATGAAAACTAAAATTCTGTCCCATTCATTTCTGTAATGAAGGTAGTGAATTGAGCCAGATATTTTTCTAGAACTCAGCACATGAAAATGTGAGGGAATGAGATGAACAACAAAAGAAGGATCTAGAAGTTCATGCATTTGTTCTAACAAATGCTTAAGAAAAAAATGAACACGCAAACAAGAAAGAGTCAAGAGATTCAAAGAAAAGATACAAGTCACAAAAAGAAATTTAACACGGAGACAAATCCAACATGGCGGATAAGCACAGGGAACTGAAGTTCCCAAGTACCTCAAACACAGCAGTGTTGAGGCCAAAAAGACATTGAATTCCAAGAGTCTGGGCTACAGAATGGCAAACACATCTCCAGGGGCCCACGGGGACAACCTGGCAGACCATAGGTGCAGGATTCTGAATTGGGAGAGCTAAAACGGGCCGTGTAGGCATGGATGGGAAGGATCCCCTTCTGCAGAGAGACAACGGGAAGAGAATGAGAGGCTGGGGAAGCGTAGGACTGTATCTGGACAAGAGAAAAACCATGAACCAGGATGGACAAAGATCCAATCTCTAACTGCCGGGCTTTCTCCACACTGGGGCCGGCTGCCCTGTTCATGCACCTGGAGAGGAAGGGAGCCAGCCCCAGGCTTGGTAAGTAGTTCAGAGGCGCAGTCTGAAGTGGGAAAAAACAAGCCCCTCCCTGGAGTGCTGTGGGAAGAAGGTATATAACTGTTCAAAGGACAAAGACTGCCTATGCCCGCCAGCCAGAGGCCATAACCCAGAGATGCGGAGTGGCACTTACCCAGAACTGGGGTACACAGAGTGGGACCCTTTAAGACACTGGGATTTAAATCCCAGCTGAGCACCAGAGAGGCGAGTTGGGAGTCGGGGGAGCGGGACAAACCGTGCATGCCGCACTGTGAGGCGGCACAGGGCGGCTCTTCCCTAGAACCGGGGCGCATGGAGTGGGACTCTGTAAGACATGGAGGTTTAAATCCCAGCCAAGTGCCAGGGAGGCTGGGAGTCGGCGGGAGCAGGACCAATCACCTCGTTCGCACCTGCCACACTATGAGGACTTCCTGAACAGAGTGGTTTGGGACACCGGGTCCATGGAGGAGACTGAGGTGTCGCCATTTTTCTCCTTATCACCAAGGTGGGGCTTCATGGAACAGAGCAGGCCCACAGAGGAGGCGGGATCTGCTTACACCAAACCACGCCCCTCCACGCCTGGTAACTGCAGCAGGATTGACAGTGATGAACCAGATAAACCCTCCTCCAGACCAGCGCTGTCACAGGTTCCAAGGCACCCAGTGGTTTTGCACTGCCTGATTTAATTCTTGGACAATTCTTATTTTTTATATTTATATTTATATTTATATTTATATTTATATTTTCTTCCTTTTCTCCTTATTTCTTCCCTCCTCTAGTCTAGTTATTCTGGTTGTTGGTTTGTTAAGGCAGACTTATTTAATTTATTCTGTTTATACCTGTTCTGTATCTCCTTCCTTATTTTCCTCTCCCTCTCTCTCTCTCTCTCTCTCTCTCTCTCTCTCTCTCGTACTCAGGATTAAGCCATATAGTTTCTCTGCCTGGTCAATTTTCTTTTCTTTTTCCCCCCCGCCCCTGTCATTTCTCTCTTTGTATGGAATAAGGCCTCTTCCATCAACAACGCCCCCACCCTGTTGTTTTGCTGCATCTGGTGTGTTTTTGTTTTTGTTTTTTTTTTCTTTTCCAGGGCTACTTTAGCCAACAAATCAAAGCACACCTGGTGGAGGGTCCAAAACATCACTATGAGTAGGGAGACAAACCAACCAGAGTAACAACAACAGTGAGCAAGTAATACCTTCCAAAAAAACTACCTCCTGAAGGGCCTAGCCCTGGACAGCACATGACCCCTCTTTAATATAGTAGTGCTCACAGGTGCAGGACACATAACAAGCTTTCAGAACACATAAGGAACAGAAAACTAGCTAAAATGATGAAGCAGAAGAATTCTCAAAAGAAATTCCAGGAAAAAATGACAACTAAAGAATTGACCGAAACAGATATAAACTATATAACTGAACAAGAATTTAGAATAATAGTCATGAGATTAATCACTGGGCTTGAAAAAAGCATAGAAGACAGCAGATAATCTCTTGCTGCAGAGATCAAGGGACTAAAAAATAGTCATGATGAATTAAAAAAATGCTGTAAATGAGTGCAAAATAAACTAGAGGTGGTGACAGCTAGGACTGAAGAGGCAGAGGAGAGAGTAAGTGAAATACAAGATAAAATCATGGAAAAAGATGAAGCTGAGAAAAAGTGAGAAAAAAAATTTTGATTACAAGGGGAGAAATAGAGAACTAAGTGATTCAATGAAACGTAATAATATCCATATCATAGGAGTTCCAGAAGAAGAAAGGGGTGGAGGGTGTGCTTGAACAAATCATAGCTGAAAACTTCCCTGATCTAGGGAACGAAGCAGACCTTGAAATCCAGGAGGCACAGAGAACTCCCTTCAGATGTAACCTGAATCGACACATCATAGTGAAACTGGCACATTACAAAGATAAAGAGAGAATTCTGAAAGCAGCTAGGAACCTTAACCTACAAGAACAGACACATACGGGTAGTAGCAGACCTATCTACTGAAACTTGGCAGGCCAGAAGGGAGTGGCAGGAAATATTCAATGTGATGAACAGGAAAAATACACAGCCAAGAATCCTTTATCCAGCAAGCCTCTCATTCAGAATAGAAGGAGAGATAAAGGTTTTCCCAAACAAAAACTGAAGGAGTTCATCTCCACTAAACCAGCCCTACAAGAGATCCTAAGGGGGACTCTGTGAGTGGAATGTTGCAAAGACCACAAAGGACCACAGACATCACTATAAGCATGAAACCTACAGATAACACAATGACTCTAAATCCATGTCTTTCAATAATAACACTGAATGTAAATGGACTAAACGCTCCAATCAAAAGACACAGGGTACCAAAATGGATAAAAAAAACAAGACCTATCTATTTGCCGTCTACAAGGGACTCATTTTAGACCTGAGGATACCTTCAGATTGAAAGTGAGGGGATGAAGAACCATCTATCATGCTAATGAAAGTCAAAAGAAAGCTGAAATAGCCATACTTATATCAGACAAACTAGATTTTAAACTAAAGGTTGTAACAAGAGATGAAGAAGGACATTATACCATAATTACGGGGTCTATCCATCAAGAAAAGCTCACAATTATAAATGTTTATGCACCTAATTCAGCAGCACCGAAATATATAAAACAATCACAAACATAAGCAATCTTATTGGTAAGAATGTGGTAACTGCAGGGGACTTTAATACTCCACTTACAACAATGGACAGATCATCTAGACAGACAACGAATAAAGAAACAGTGGCCCTGAATAATACAGTGGACCAGATGGACTTGACAGGTATATTCAGAACTTTTCATCCTAAAGCAGAATACACATTCTTCTCAAGTGCGCATGGAAAATTCTCCAAGATAGATCACATACTGGGTCACAAAACAGCCCTCAATAAATGTAAAAGAATTGAGATCATACCATGCACATTTTCAGATCATAATACTATGAAACTTGATATCAACCACAGGAAAAAGTTTAGAAAACCTCCAAACGCATGGAGTTTAAAGAACATTCTACTAAAGAATGAAAGGGTCAACCAGGCAATGAGAGGAGAAATAAAAAAATGTATGGAAACAAATGAAAATGAAAACACAACAGTCCAAACCCTTTGGGATGCAGCAAAAGCAGTCCTAAGAGGAAAATACATTGCAATTCAGGCCTATCTCAAGAAACAAGAAAAATCCCAAGTACAAAATCTAACAGCACAACTAAAGGAACTAAAAGTACAACAGCAAAAAAACTGCAAGGCCAGCAGAAGAGAAATAATAAGATCAGAGCAGAAATAAACAATATAGAATCCAAACAATACAAAACAAAACAAAACAAAAACAGAACAGATCAATGAAACTAAGAGCTGTTTTTTTTTTAAGAAATGAACAAAATTGATGAACTCCTAGCCGACTTCTTAAAAAGAAAAGACAGAGGACCCAAACAGATAAGATCACGAATGAAATGGACTTATCACAACCAATCACTAAGACATATAAGCAATTATCAGAATACTATGAAAAATTATGTGCCAACAAGCTGGAAAATCTGGAAGAAATGGACAAATTCCTAGACACCCACATACTACCAAAACTTAAATGGGAAGAAATAGAAAATTTGAAGAGACTCATAATCACAGAAGAAATTGAATCAGTTATCAAAAATCTCCCAACAAATAAGAGTCCTGGGTCAGATGGCTTCCCAGGGGAATTCTACCAGACACTTAAAGCAGAGTTAATACCTATCCTTCTCAAGCTGTTCCAAAAAATAGAAATGGAAGGAAAACTACTGGACTCATCCTATGCAACCAGCATTACCTTGGTTCCCAAACCAGACAGAGACCCACAAAAAAGGAGAATTACAGGCCAATATCCCTGATGAACATGGATGTAATAATTCTTAACAAGATACTAGGCAAATCAAATTGAACAGCATATAAAAAGAATTATTCACTATGATCAAGTTGGATTCATTCCTGGGCTGCAGGGCTGGTTCAATATTCACAAATCCATCAGTGTGATACAACACATTACTAAAAGAAAGGATAAGGACCATATGATCTTGTCAACAGATGCAGAAAAAGCATCTGACAAAACACAGCATCATTTCTTAATAAAAGCCCTCAAGAATGCTAGGATAGAAGGAACATACCTAAACACCATAAAAGCCATATATGAAAAGTCCACAGTTAATATCATCTTCAATGGGGAAAAACTGAGAGCTTTCCCCCTGAGATCAGGAACATGACAGGGATGTCCACTCTCACCACTGTTATTTAACATAGTGTTGGAAGTCCTAGCATCAGCAATCAGAGAACAAAATGAAATAAAAGGTATCAAAATTGGCAAAGAAGAAGTAAAACTTTCACTTTTTGCAGATGACATGATACTCCTGGAAAACCCATAAGACTCCACCAAAAGGCTGCTAGAACTACTACCTGAATTCAGCAACGTCACAGGGTACAAAATCAATGTACAGAAATTGGTTGCATTTTTATACACCAAAAATGAGGCAACAGAAAGAGAAATCAAGAAACTGATCCCAGGGCGGCGAGGTGGCTGTCGGCTGAGGTCATGATTTCACAGCTCGTGGGTTTGAGCCCCACATCGGGCTCTGTGCTGACAGCTCAGAGTCTGAAGCCTGCTTCAGATTCTGTGTTTCCCTCTCTCTCTGAAACTCCCCTGCTCACACTCTGTGTCTCTCTCTCTCAAAAATAAATAAACATTTAAAAAAATTAAAAAAAAAAACTGATTCCATTTACAATTGTACCAAGAAGCATAAAATACCTAGCAATAAACCTAACCAAAGATATAAAAGATGTATATGTTGAGAAGTATAGAAAACTTATGAAGGAAATTGAAGACGAAACAAAGAAATGGAAAAAAACATTCTATGCTTATGGGTTGGAAGAATAAATATTGTTAAAATGTCAATACTACCCAAAGCAATCTACACATTAAATGCAATCCCAATCAAAATTGTCCCAAAGCTAGAACAAAAAATCCTAAAATTTGTATGGAACCACAAAAGTCCCTAAATAGCCAAAGTAATATTGAAAAAGAAAACCAAAGTGGGAGGCATCACAATCCCAGACTTTTGCCTCTACTACAAAGGCTAATCACCAAGACCATACAGTATTGGCACGAAAACAGACACAGAGATCAATGGAACAGCATAAAGAACACAGAATTGGACCCACAAATGTATGGCCAACTAATCTTTGATAAAGCAGGAAAGAGCATCCAATGGAAAAAAGTCTCTTTAGCAAATGGTGCTGAGACAACTGGACAGCAACATGCTGAAAAATGAAGCTAGACCCCTTTTTTATACCATACACAAAAAATAAACTCAAACTGGAGGAAAGACCTAAATGTGAGACAGGAAACCACAAAAACCCTAGAGGAGAAAGCAGGGAACAATCTCTTTGACCTCAGCTGCAGCAATTTCTTGCTCGACACATCTCCAAAGGCAAGGGAATTAAAAGCAAAAATGAACTATTGGGACCTCATCAAGATAAAAACCTTCTGCACTGCAAAGGAAACAATCAACAAAACTAAAAGGCAACCAACAGAATGGGAAAAGGTATTTGCAAATGTCCTATTGGATAAAGGATTAGTATCCAAAATCTAGAAAGAACTCACCAACTCCACACCCGAAAAACGAATAATCCAGTGAAGAAATGGGAAGAAGACATGAAAGGAAACTTTTCCAAAGAAGACATCCAGATGGCCAACAGACACATGAATGATGCTCAACGTCACTCATCATCAAGAAAATACAAATCAAAACCAAATCAAAACTGAGATACCACCTCACACTGGTCAAAGTGGTGAAAATTAACAACTGAGGAAACAACAGATGCTGGCGTGGATGTGGAGAAATGGGAACCCTCTTGCACTTTTGGTGGGAATGCAAACTGGTACAGCTGCTCTAGAGAACAGTGTGGAGGTTCCTCAAAAAATTAAAAATAGAACTACTCTAGACCAAGCCATAGCACTACTAGCAATTTATGCAAAGGATACAGGAGTGTTGATTCACAGAGGCACATGTACCCCAGTGTTTACAGCAGCACTTTCAACAATAGCCAAATTGAAAGAGCCCAAATGTCTATCAACTGATGAATGGATAAGGATGTGGTTTATATATACAATGGAATACTACTTGGCAATGAGAAAGAATGAAATACTGACATTTGCAGCAACTTGGAGGGAACTGGAAGGTATTATGCTAATTGAAATAAATCAGGCAGAAAAAGACAGATATGTCTTCACTCATATGGATCTTGAGAAACTTAACAGAAGATTATGGGGGAATGGTAGGGGAAAAATAGTTACAGAGAGGGAGGGAGGCAAACCATAAGAGACACTTAAATAAAGAGAACAAACTGAGGGTGGATGTGGGGATTGGGGAGAGGGCAAAATGGGTTTTGGACATTGAGGAGGGCACTTTGGGATAAGCACTGGGTAGTATATGTAAGTGATGAACCACTGGAATCTATCCCAAAAACCAAGAGCACACTTTACACACTGTATGTTAGCCAATTTGACAACAATCAGATTAACAACAGACTTTTCACTAGCAAAATTAAGAATTGGAATTTAATTGTTAAATTAAATAAATATTGTTTATTTATATAAAATAAAATGATTTTAACGCCAGAATCCTATACTCTTCTAAGTTAGCATTCCAGCTAGAGGAAAATAAGTTTCAGACATGGAAAGTCAGAAAGACTCTGTATACTCTTGCTGATAGAATTATTTGATAACATATCTAGAAAAATAATACATGAATCAAAGAAAGAATGGACCACACCATGTTCAATGGTGATCAAAGAAACTACTAAACTTTATAGCCAAGTGTAAATAATTATAGCAACAAATGTTAAAATAAGTAAATAAATGGTAATGATATCACTGAATGGGGAGTGAGTGGAGTGGGGAAAGAGAGAACTGAATGTGTGCTATAAGTTCTGTAAGTATTAATGTGTCTTTAGTAGTTCATTTAAAAATAAAATTTAAAAATATATACTAAACATTAAAGTATAACCACTACAACAGAAATAAAATTTATAATATATAAACCATGTTAAGAACTATAAAAGAAGAAATATTTAAATGATCCAGCAGAAGAGAGAATAGAAGGGGAAAAAAAACAAGAAAAACCATAATGAATACAAAACATAAAATGGCAGAAATAAAGCAAACATGTGTGACCACATAATATTATTAAATAATTAAAATAACAGATACACATAGAACTTACATTGTACCATGAAGTGTTCTTAAGTCCTTTGCATATGTTAACTCATTTGATCCTCACAGTAACCTCATGACATAGGTACTATTATTATTCTCGTTAACACATATTAAAACTAAAACACAGGTTGGTAGCTGCCATGATCACACAGCCAACAAACAGTAGAGCCAGAATCTAAATTTAGGTTTTATCCACTAAATTGTATTTCTTGAAATGGATTATATTCTACTATTAAAAGGCAGAGAATAATAGTTTTAAAAAATTCCCATTCCATCATATATTCCCTTTTTTATTTCACCTAAGATTTTTAAGATTCATTCATGTTGCTTCTTCAGTAATTTATTCTTTTTTATTATAGATATCATTAAGTTGTACAAATATGCCATCAATTATTTATCTATTTTCTTGTTAATGTACCTTTGATTTGCTTCCAATTTGATGCTATTATAAATAAATATACCATGAACAATTTTTGTAAGTCTTTTGGTAAACTTAAGTTTTCATTTCTCTTGCATAAGTACCTAGGAATAGAATTACTGTGTTGTAGGAAAGATAGGTGTTTAAGGTCATTAGAAACTGTCAGAGTTTTTCAAAATTAATGTTCAATTTTGCATTCCTATAAAAAAATATATGAGAGTTTCAGACGTTCTATATTCTCACCAACATTTGGTGTTATTGGTAGTTTTTGTTTTTTGTTTTTATTTTAGAGAGACAGAGAAAGAGAGTGTGCCCACTAGCAGGGGAGAGGGGCAGGGGAGGGGAAGGAAAGAGAGAGCGAGAATTTTAAAAAGACTCCACACCCAGCACAAAGCCCAAGGTAGGGCTTGATTCCATGACTCTGGGATCATGACCTGAGCCAAAATCAAGAGCCAGATGCTGAAGTGACTGAGCCACCCAAGCACGCCCATGTTATTGGTAGTTTTAACTGCAACCATTCTAATGGGTGTGGAAAATGTATAATGGGTTTAATTTTATTTCTCTAATTACCCATTGGTAACTTGTAGAACATTTTCTCATATATTTATTGGCCTTTCATGTACATTCCTCAATGAACTGCCTTGGCATCTATGCAAAAATTCAGTTTATTATAATATGTATAGCTCTATTTCTAGACTCTCTTTTATGTTCCACTGATCTCTGTAAGTATCTATTATGTAAACACACAAGGTCTTGATTACTACAGCTTCATAGCAAGTTTTAAAGTGGCATGAGTCCTCCATCTTTGTTATTATTGTCAAGAAAATTTTGGCTAATCTAGCTTTTAATTTTAATTTTTTAATCTAGCTGATCTATTTTTTTTCACATAACTATTAGAATGAGTGTATACATTTTTAAAAAAAGCTTGTCGGGAATTTGATGAGAATTGCATACAGTCTATAGATTTAGGTGAAAAGAACTGACTTTCTAGCAATATTGAGTACTATGATGCATGAATATTTTCTCTCTACATTTTTTCTTAGGTCATTTGTAAACACTCTCTGCAGTATTCTGTGGTTCAAGAACAGGCAAAGCCAACCTATCTTGCTGGAAATCAAAACACTGGTTACCTATCAGGCTGGAGATTAACCAGAAGGGAAGCATGAGAGATTTTCTGGGGTGATGAAAATGTTTTTGTATTTTAATTGGAGTACTAGTTATCAAATGTTATCAAAACTCATCCAATTATACATTTAAGGTTTTTGCATTTATCAAATGTAAATTTTTTCCTTATGTGATATTTTGGCACATAAAAATTGAAAATAAAGGGATAGAAATATATGTGTGGTAAATTCTTAGGAAAAGAAATAGCATGTAAATTTGATATTACAAAAAAGAAATCAAAGTAAAAAAAAATTAAAAGGAAATATCCCTGTATTTCATGATTATATAAGAAGTGAGGAAGACAAAATATGCAAAAAGCCTTATGCACCTAATAATCAAAGCTGCATTTTTCAAATGAAAAACTGAGAAGCTGACAACTGTTAATTATGATTGTTAAGATTGTTAATCCCAAAAATGAACTACTGGGACCTCATCAAAATAAAAAGCTTCTGCACAGTGAAGGAAACAATCAGCAAAACTAAAAGGCAACTGACAGAATGGGAGAAGATACTTGGAAACGACATATCAGATAAAGGATTAGCATCCAAAATCTATAAAGAACTTACCAAACTCCACACCCAAAAAACAAATAATCCAGTGAAGAAAAGGGCAAAAGACATGAATAGACACTTTTCCAAAGAAGACATTCAGATGGCCAACCAACACATGAAAAAATGCTCCACATCAGTCATCATCAGGAAATACAAATCAAAACCACAATGAGATACCACCATATACCTGTCAGAATGGCTAACATTAACAACTCAGGCAACAATAGATGTTGGCGAGGATGCGGAGAAAGAGGATGTTTTTTGCACTGTTGGTGGGAATGCAAGCTGGTGCAGCCACTCTGGAAAACAGTATGGAGGTTCCTCAAAAAACTAAAAATAGAACTACCCTAGACCCAGCAATTGTACTACTAGGCATTTATCCACAGGATACAGGTGTGCTGTTTCGAAGGGACACGTGCACCTCCATGTTTATAGCAGCACTATCAACGATAGCCAAAGTATGGAAAGAGCTCAAATGTCCATCGATGGATGAATGGATAAAGAAGATGTGGTATATATGTATACGATGGAGTATTACTCGGCAATCAAAAAGAATGAAACCGTGCCATTTGCAACTACGTGGATGAACTGGAGGGTATTATGCTAAGCGAAATTAGTCAGTCAGAGAAAGACAAAATCACATGCCTTCACTCATATGAGGCCTTTAAGAGACAAAACAGATGAACATAAGGGAAGGAAAACAAAAATAATATAAAAACAGGGAGGGGGACTATACAGAAGAGACTCATAAATATGGAGAACAAACTGAGGGCTACTGGAGGGGTTGTGGGAGGGGGGATGGGTGAAATGGGTAAGGGGCACTAAGGAATCTACTCCTGAAATCATTGTTGTACTATATGCTAACTAATTTGTATGTAAATTTAAAAAAATAAAAAAAACCCCAAAAAACAAAACAAAAAAGATTGTTAATCCTAGTGAAGGATTAATGTACTTTTAAAAGTAAAGAAAAATATGTAAGAGTATATAGAAGATTTAAATAACATTATTTTAAAAAAATTTATTTTATTTTATTTTTTTTTTAATTTTTTTTTTCAACATTTATTTTTGGGACAGAGAGAGACAGAGCATGAACGGGGGAGGGGCAGAGAGAGAGGGAGACACAGAATCGGAAACAGGCTCCAGGCTCTGAGCCATCAGCCCAGAGCCCGACGCGGGGCTCGAACCCACGGACCGTGAGATTGTGACCTGGCTGAAGTCGGACGCTTAACCGACTGCGCCACCCAGGCGCCCCTAAAAAATTTTTTTTAAATGTTTAGTTTTGAGAGAGAGAGAGAGAGAGAGAGAGAGAGAGAGCGAGCATGAATGGGGGAGGGGCAGAGAGAGAGAGGGAGATACAGAATCTGAAGCAGGCTCCAGGCTCTGAGCTATCAGCACAGAGCCCAACGCAGGGCTCGAACTTGCGAACCGTGAGATCATGACCTGAGCTGAAGTTGGACATTTAACCTACTGAGCCACCCAGGCGCCCCGATTTAAATAACGTTCTTAACATGAATGATATTTCAAATAATCATTCATCAGGCTATCAAAGTACCAGAAAATCTTAACGAATTTTAAAACGTGTTGCACAAGACACAATTCTGTATGCAATGCAGCAACTTTAAGAAGAAACAATAAAAATATAGATCCAAACCTCAAAACAATAGAAAACAACTCCCCAAACATATTTATGTGAACATGCAGGAAAGCTTTTAAAAATAACTCCTAGGTTAATGGAAACTTATAATTAAACAAACAAAAGAACGGTGAAAGCACCAATTATCAAAATATGTGGTCTGAAGTCAAGTACATAGGAAATATTTAGTCTTAAAAAACACTTATTATTAGAGGATCACCTGTGTGGCTCAGTAGGTTAAGCGTTCGGCTTCAGCTCAGGTCATGATCTTGAAGTTCTTGAGTTCAAGCCCCACTTCCAGCTCTGTGCTAAAAGCTCAGAGCCTGGAGACTGCTTGGGATTCTATGTCTCCCTCTCTGTCCCTCCCCGCTTGCACTCTGTGTGTGCCTCTCACTCTCAAAAAATGAATAAACATTAAAATAATTTATTAAACACTTACTAGAAATATTTTGTTTTTATATTTAAGCTCTATTTTGTTTAGGCTTATTTTTATTTTTTGCTTAAAAGTTGCTTTCATTGACTATTTTGATTTGTTTGGTACTTCCTCATATTTTCTCTATCTCTTTGTTGAAGTTCTCTTTGTGTTCATCCATTCTTCTGAGATTGGTGAACATCTATGTAAACATTACTTTATCAGGTAAATTACTTATCTCCATTTTAATAAGGTTTTTTTTGGGTTTTATTTTATTTTTCCACTCATCTGTTTCCTCATTTGCTTGAATCCCTGTGCTTGTTTCTATGTATTAGGAGAAACAGCTACTAAGTGGTAGGAAGAGTAGTAGTGTGTTTCAGTCTACCGTCTGTGCAGAGCCCTGGAGGTGGCAGCCTGATAAAAACTGTCTCTCCCATTGTTTTAGTCCCATGAGGCAAGCTTCCCTGCTACCAGAGTCAGGTGTTCAAGAGGCATTACCTATATGGACTATGCACATGCCCTGGCTTTGGTGGGACTGTGTGAAAGTGCAGACGGAGGTAAGCCTACTCGCCAACTTTGGTGGGGTGGTCCCAGGAGTTATGTCGGGCCAGGCATATCTGCTAATCAGATTTAGTGGGGGCAGACTGTGTAAGAGTACCAGTTGGGTTTAGTAGGTTGGGCTGAAGGAGTGCTAGGCTGGGGCATGCCTGCTGGCCAGGCTTAACAGGGTGGAGCTATGGGGATGTTTCTGGCTGGGGCATATGTAACCTGGGGTTTAGTAAGCAATGCAGCAATGATGCCCAGCAGTGCCTCTGTCTCTGGCACAACAATGTCATTTTAAGTTTTCCTTTCTTCTCTCAATAAAATGAAAATTCAGAGAATTATGACATGACTATACATAGAATATGACAAACTAAGGGCAACTGAGTATCAATGGGATAGACAAGGGAAAAAAACGGGGTTTTCAGTCAGTGGTGGCGTATATGTAAAATGACTGATCTCAGACCAGGCTGCTTCTATAAAATGTCACTAATAGAGAAGTTTTTCATGTGCCATGATTTTAAAGATTAACTCATGATAAATTAGGCCTTTTGTATAAGAGAAAAAAACAAATCTAAACAACTTTCTTCTCAAAACAAAAACACACAAGTTAACAAACTATGGTTTCAGAATTTCTCTTCATGAATTACATGTTGTGGATTTTATTCTTTCTGCATAATGTCTACCTCATTTTTAAAACCTGCAAAAAAAAAAAAAAAAAAAAAAAAAAAAAAGGAGACCGAATTCTCCAGGTAGCAACCCTTCAAATTAGAACCATCACCCTGCACTAATTTTCAGCAACACACCAATCTTGATGGCAGTTAAAAATTATAAAATGCTGGGGCGCCTGGGTGGCGCAGTTGGTTAAGCGTCCGACTTCAGCCAGGTCACGATCTCACGGTTCGTGAGTTCGAGCCCTGCGTCGGGCTCTGGGCTGATGGCTCAGAGCCTGGAGCCTGTTTCCGATTCTGTGTCTCCCTCCCTCTCTGCCCCTCCCCCATTCATGCTCTGTCTCTCTCTGTCCCAAAAATAAATAAACGTTGAAAAAAAAAATTAAAAAAAAATTTATAAAATGCTTTTTAGATAAAAGTAAATTCACACAGGAAAGAATTATCATGCACAATATATCTCCCCAACCCCTTTTTTAAAAGTCTGTTTATTTAATTTGAGAGTGGGAAGCAGAGGCAGAGAAAGAAGGAGAGAGAGAATTCCATACAGGCTCCATGCTGTCAGCACAGAGCCCAACACAGGGCTTGATCACACAAAGCATGAGATCATGACCTGAGCCGAAATCAAGAGTTGAATGCTTAACTGACTGAGCCACCCAGGTGCCTTTTTCCCTTCTTCTGTTTTAAGGAATATATTATGCTGAATTCTTCTGGACACACTCTCCCTTTCAAGGATAAGGCTATTTTTCATTTAGTGATTTAATGAAAAATGAGATGTTAAAATCTATCCTACTAAAATCTAACCTTCAATTCTCATCTACCCCAAAAGAACCAAAGAGAAATCCCAGTTTTAAACAGTTGCCTTTATAAAAGCATCAAGTGTCTATGACTGACTGCCTCTTACATTATGTCTTCTGTGGAATTATACTGTTCCCTGCTGAATTAGCTGTGGATACCATCATTATTTCTGAATGGTAAAGGAACTTAAGTTAAATATTTGATGGTTTAAAAGAGAAAATATTAATAAAAACTTTTATAGCAATATATATACACATGAATATTCAGCCATAAAAAGAATGAAATCTTGCCATTTGCAAAAACATGGATGGAACTAGAGAGTATAATGCTAAATGAAATAAGTCAGTCAGAGAAAGACAAATACCGTATGATTTCACTCATAAGTGGTATTTAAGAAATGGAACAAATGATCAAAGAAAATAAAAGAGAGAGAGACAAACCAAGCTACAGACTCTTAAGTAAGAGAACAAATGGATGGTTACCGGGAGGGTGGGTGAAATAGGTGACATAGATTAAGGAGAACACTTGTGATGAGCACCAGGTGTTGTATAGAAGTGTTGAATCACTATATTGCATACCTGAAACTAATATAACACTGTATTTAACTATACTGGGTCAAAAAAAAAATAACAACAACAAAATACAACTCACTAGTTTAAAAATAAAAAAAAATCCTTTATGACAAAAACAAAAATTGTTTGGATATTCCTCTAAGGATGAGTAATCACAGACTTAATCAATTTGGGATGGAATTTCTTATTCTTTTGAATAAGATTAATGTCCAGAATAAAGCAATTTTACATTTCTTTGTTTTTACGTGCCACTATACCTTTAAAAGGAATAATAATCACATTGAGTTCAGAGATTCATTTGGTTACATTAAATCTGTCTCACACACATAGGTTCTGAATGTACATACTCTGCATTATGAAGCATGATGATCATGACTGGAAAATTCTGTAAACATAACTTAGAGCAATTATAATTTCAAATCAAATTCTTAGAAAGTTTAAGTATAGATTCTCCATAATTGTCTATAAATATTTAGGGACATTCACTAATAATATATGTTTCTCTAAGAATCCGATCTCTAGATGACACTGGTGCTAAAAGCAACAATAAATCTGATTTTTTCCAGGGAAGCAGTATTGCATCATAAGCCTGGTAGAAAATGTGAAGCTGAATTATCACTAATTCCGAAGTCAACAAATGAATTAATGCACAGAGGAAAAATTATGGATAGATATGATGTAGGAGATAAGAAACAATAAGGGCCAAGAAAGAGAATTAATTGTGATAGGAAGAAAACAATAAGGTATTAAAATTTAGGAAGGATCATATTTATAGAATCTGCAAAGACTCAGGCTAATTATAAATTTAACTATTTTGGTTTACCTACTGGTACCTCTACTTAAGGAAACAAAAAGGAGCTGCAGTACTCAAAGTCACTGATAATGTGATAAATACACTATTATTATATATATATATATATATATATATAAATATACATATATATATATATATATATAAAATCATGTTTGAATTTTCATTGCAATTGTAAACAAGCAACAGTAAGGTAACTCACTGAAAGTCTGCATGTGCTAGGTACTAACTGCTTCATTTGTTTTTATCTCATTTAATCTTCACTACAACTACACAACACAGATACAATTAGTACTCTCATCCTAGGCTCAGCTCTTAATCATGAGGGTTTTCAGTCTGAAAATGTAACTGGGTCATTTGTTTTTCAAAAATTTTGGCCTATGAGTGGAGGGTTCTGGGAGATAAAGGCTTCTAGTTATGGAATGAATAAGTCATGGGAATTAAAGGCACAGCATAAGGAATACCGCCAGTGGTTTTGTAATAGTGTTGTGACAGGTGGTAGCTACATTGTGAGAATAACATAAGGTACAAACTTGTCAAATCACTATGTTGTACACCTGAAATTACCATAATATTGTGTGTCAACTATACTCAAATACAGAAATAAAATAAAAAATAAATTCAACTTATTTCCAGGAAAAAAACACAAAAAAGAAAGGGTACCAATCATTCTGTCCTTTGTATATACCTCTATTATTGAATGTAATACATTGTACTGCAATTACTTGCTTATAAGCCTGTCTCCACCTCCAGAATGGAAAACTTCTTAACTGTAAGGATCATGTGTAATTGCACATAAATAAGGCTCAGTTAATATTTAATGAATTGATTATTAAATTGCAGTCATTAAAAGAAAAAAATTTTGGCCTTTTAACAATAAAGTTTTGTTGAATCAAAAATGAGCTTTGTATTTTAGACTAGATGTTCACCTCTGTCCTACAGAAATTAAATCTATGGAAGACAACAGGTATTCTAAACAATTGGTAATTCAGGTACAGGGTAAAGAAACAGGAACTAAGCTCAACATGTTCCTTATTTAAGGCACTCTACCATATTTAGGTGCTATTCAGTTAGCGAAGTATCAAAGTGCAGATATTTTTACAATATTTTTCACTTAATTTCCATACCTTCCGGATGTATTCTTCAGTATGGCAAGAGCATCTGGATAGCCATCCATGTTGTAGTCTCCAACATGAAGGGTAATTGGAATTGGTATTTCTGTTGGTCGTTGTTCATGCACAAATGGCACAAAGCCCCAGAGTGTGCCCTTGTTGCTGAACTCCCGTAGGACTGGAACCCACTATGGAATCAAGAGGGAAAAGGTCAGATTTTATAGTTACTTGAGAAAAAAAAATTCACCATTTGCAAAACAAATGATCCATTAAAAGTCCTCAAGATAAGCGTCATCTTACTTCAATTTCTTTATCTCTACAATATGCTAGAGTATTATAATTTACTTTTAAGAACAGTAATTGACACTCTGGAAAAGTAAAGTCCCCTTTAAAATTCATTACTAGTAATTTTTTCCTTAAACTGGCACATAGAGCCTTTGAAGGTTTTTCACAAAATCACAGACTCTTACGTTTGAACTGATGCTGATTCTGATAGTTGAATCCCCCATTTTAAACCTGTGTTGAGTGGAAATGTAATCTCAAGTGAGTATTTTTTAAAAATTACAGCAAACTGTAATATCATCTAATACTGATGTCCTTTTAGGAGGACCAGCTTAGGAAGAAAGTTAGAAGATGACGGAGTCTCCCTTGTTCCCCTGCTTTGCCTCTTATACATGATGATGACCTCAGTTATCATCTTCAGAGCCAAGAGTTCTGAGGCTTTCCTAATAACACCAGCACCAGCCCTGAAGAAGCTCTGCCTGCCCAGGGGGATGAGCTTTGTCACCAAAACAGCTGGAAGCTACATTTTTAGTAAATTTTTTATTTCTATATTGATTATAATGAAGAGAACAGAGAGAATAGGGTTGATTTCAAAAACAGCTTTTGGGAATCCATTTCTTTTTTGAATGCCCTAATCTTTACTTTTGATAACCTAATGCAAACTAAACTCTGAAGAGTGGAAATCATACCATTAAAATTATAACTATGCCCATAATTAGTTAAGAGCATGAATACTGGCATACACTCTGAAGATATGCAAATAGGTGCAGCCGGCTTGAAGTGACAGTAGGACAAACGACTAAATATATTTTTTTTAAGCAGGTGACTCTTTATGTGTCTCCAAGTCAAACTATACTAAAAATGGCTTCTTGGAAAGGGTTTAGTACATACAGTATCCCATACATTTTCTAGGTTTTCCAAAGAAAGCATATTTTGTCAAAGAAAAAGAAAAAAAATAGCTAATAGAAAACATATTTATAGAAAACAAGCTGTTTAAAAAAACTTATTTACATCTTTAATCAACTTTTCAGTCTTCCCTAGAAGGAAAAAAGTATTATGTAACATCAACATGTTTTAATGATTCACTTGACTTTGAAAAAAATAGTTTATTTTGGAAGAAGATGGGAAATTTCACAAAGTGCCAAGTTATCACAAATTTCTGAAGAGGTTGACAGATTATTAATGAGGATAAAATATTCCTATTAAGGTAAACATATAAGGTCTAAAAAGTAAAAAGATTTTTTATTAATATGACATCCTTATGAGTCACTAAAGAACTGTGGCATTTATTTTCCCAGAGAGAGATTACTGTATAATTTGAAAATATTCTCATAGTAGTCTGTCACTTGAAGCCAGGCTATAATTACTGTGTTTACTTATACATATGAACCAATTATTAGGTGTTACTTGACCTCATGTTTTCAGTAATTCAAAACTTTAAAAACTTTAGGATAATAAAACTTATGGGTATAGTAAATGTTTATAGACTGTTGACTGAAGATTTTTCTTTAGTGTCTTAGTATAAAATGTGGTTTCTTACGTATAAGGGCGATAAAAGTCAATATGTTATTCTATCATTTATCACCCTAAGATAAAAAACAAAGCTGATTAATTCTGCTACTATATTACTGGCTTTCTTTTTCTAGTGCTATCAATATGGAAGAATTCTCAGTGTTACAAACTATCATTCCCACATTAATCTTCTGCTATGACTATCAGATTCTAAATTGTTTACCTATAAGCCACAGGTAAAAAGTCAGCATGAGAGAATGAAACTGATTTATACGCCACAAATAAAGACAAGATTAGCCTTGACAATAGATGTGATGTTATTTTCCATAACCTTTTATTATAGTTGCAGTGCATTTTATCATATTCCGGCCTATAAAATGCTAATGGATCATTTAATTATAGGAACAATAATAGGTTTTCTTCACCAGAAATGATTGTAACAGTGCTTTCCCCCCTCAATAAACAAACACAAGATTTATATGCCTTTCATTAAGTTAAAATGAGGAAGTCAATGATTTACATTTGGTTTCTCTGTGTGTGATTCTTCAGATACTTTTTCAAATCTCTGAAGATTTTCTTCAAGAAGGTAACTCTACTGACATTAAAAAACGAGCTGGTATACCTGCTTTGTTCCAGATTTTGCTAAGTAAATGATGCTTTTCTGGCAGTTTTTATCTTCACAGCCTGGCAGTAAGTGATCCATGTGTCCATCTCCATCTGCCAAAAGAAACTTTGAGAGTCCATTAACAGCTACAAAATAAAGTGTGCTTGTACAGCAGGTTACATTTCCTATTTGGTCAAAGTCTGTGTCAATCTGCATAAATGGAAAAATGTGACGGATGACTTTGTAATAAATGTGGTTCAATTAAAACAATTACTCTGCCCCTTGCTACCTATTACCTGGATTGTATCTTGTTTTATTTTTATTTTAAAAAATTTTATTTATTCTTGACAGAAAGAGCACGAGCATAAGTGGGAAAGGGGCAGAGAGAGAGAGAGGGAGAGAGAGAATCCCAAGCAGGCTCTGCACTGTCAGACAGAGTGTGATGCAGGGCTCAAACCTACAAACTGAGAAATCATGACCTGAGCTAAAATCAAGAGTCAGACTCAACAGACTAAGCCATCCAGGTGCTCCTAGATTTATCTTGTTTTAAATTGCTCACTTTAAAATATTTTTTTTCAACGTTTTTTGAAACGGGGCAGAGAGAGAGGGAGACACAGAATCGGAAACAGGCTCCAGGCTCCGAGCCATCAGCCCAGAGCCCGACACGGGGCTCGAACTCACGGACCGCGAGATCGTGACCTGGCTGAAGTCGGATGCTTAACCGACTGCGCCACCCAGGCGCCCCAAAATTGCTCACTTTAATGTAGTTAAAAATTTATCCAATGTTGGAAAAAGACCCCATTTTCAGGCTTCAATGTTAAAATCATCAATTTTTAAACAACATGGGCTTTGATTTATTTACATAATTATCATAGCTGCCACAGGAGAAAAACAAGCATGTCAATAGTAACTCATTATATGGCTTATTTTAAATGTGTCTTTACACATATTCTTAAGTGTCTTTTATATAGTATGAACTTCAATTTAAGAGTTATAAAGCTCTCAGCCCCCTGGCTTCTAAAAAGCACCAATTAATTTTTATCAATAAAAAGGCAAATGAAGAGAATACAGATGTCATTTCTGGCTGACTGGTTAAAAAACTGCATAGTGTTTTGCGAAGACCTTCAGAAATGAGGTTACTGAGGCACCTGGGTGGATCAGTCATTTGAGCATCTGACTTCAGCTCAGTTCATGGTCTCACAGTTTGGGGGTTCAAGCCCCATGATGGGCTCTGTGCTTACAGCCCAGAGCCTGGAAGTTGCTTCAGATTCTGTGTCTCCCTCTCTCTCTGACCCTCCCCCACTTGTGTTCTGTCTCTCTCTCTCAAAAATAAATATTAAAGAAAATTAAAAAAAAATAGAAATGAGGTTACTGAGGAACCTCTCTCCTATCTACTGCCCCTTACCTGATAGAGTTTACTGCAGTTTATAGATTTTTGTGTCTCTACAGTGACATGCACAGTGGAATAGTCATTTGGATTTTAAATTTTGTGTTGCTTTATTCACTGACTTATTTGCTATGGTTTAATATACAGTGTGTGTCTGAGGTAAGTACCTTCAGATGGAAGGAGATAATAAGGATTAACAATAAAGAAATATTCATCCTTGTGTACACTTACATATTAAGAGAAATACAGAATTTAAACAAGCCTATCAAGTCTTCAGTAATATATTCACAAAGGAAAAAAGAATTTTAGGCTGAGTGGGTTGAAAATCTAGCCAATGGAAGCTGACCTCAGCAAGGAAAAAGGCACAGCATAGTGAAAAATAAATTTCTTTCATTTAATTTCATGGTTTAATTACTTATGATCCTTATGATTAATATCATTTGTGATAATATACCCTTACACAGAGGAGTAAAACATCAAATAAAATAGATGAATTGACAACGGAAAGCATAGAGAACATCTGTGATTTGACAATGTATAGATTTGTATTACTGAGAAAGAAGCTGAGAGAAAGAGGTACAACTCTAGACAAATACTTGGAAAGGAGAAGACTTTCCAAGGGCATAAACATCTGTCATCATTAAAAAAAAGAATAAAAAAGAGCCAGGTAAGTAAGAATGAGTTAAGTGAAAAATGTGATTTATAAGTAGGTTCTAGTAATATCATCAACATCATTAAAAGCCAAACCATTTTATCGCAAATTAATGGGGGACCAATTAGAAGACTATTGCCAAGTCTCTGCCCTTCATTTTTACCCAATGGCAAAATACTCAGATTAGATTCTGATTTACACTTTGATTTCCCCCTAGTTGGTCTTTCTTCCAAGTAGTTTCCTATTTCCTACAAGTATTTCAACCATGACTTAGCTGATACTTAATGCTGGCAAGTAACCATCTAATAAACATAAAATAAACTCAAGTGATAACTCATATCTTTTAGTATAAATTATCAGCAATATTTTATAGATATGGTCTTAGAAATTGAGAACTTAATCATTGAGAATGCTCCTTGTACCCTCTCTAGGTGCTATTTTTTGATATTTAGGGAAACAGAGAAGCTTTCTGAGAGTTCAACTTCACATCCAGAGGAAAGTTTTCTTTCTTAAAGAAAACAAACATTTAAATCACACGTTTCACTTTTCTGCAGGTTGTCTGTTACATTTTATTTGAAAATAATTTAAACTTAAAATTACAATAATAAAAATAGTGGATGGAATGCCTGTAAACCCTTTATCTAGATATTCCTATTGTTACCATTTCACCCACTTTGTTTTAACATTTGTATGCTCTATGAAATCAATCTTCTGCTGAACTACATACCTAATTAAATACATTATGGCCCTTTACCCCTAAATAATTGAGTGTTTGTTTCCTAGGAAAAGGGATATTCTCTGACATAACCACAGTAGTTACCAGTTCATCAATTCACACAAATACTTTTACCTAATGTACTATCTATATTCCAATTTTATCCATTGACTTAACAATGTCCTTTATAGCATTTTTGCCTCTTACCTATCTAATATAGGGGTAGGAATTGCATTTAGTTTTTTTTTTAAGTTTATTTATTTATTTTGAGAGAGAGAGAGAAAGAGAAAGAACACACACTAGCGAGGGAGGGGCAGAGAGAGAGGGAGCAAAAATCCCATGCAGGCTCTGTGCTATCAGTGAAGAGCCTGATGTGGGGCTAGAACTCACCAAATGTGAGATTGTGACCTAAGCATCAAGAGTCAGATGCTTAACCAACTGAGCCACCCAGGCACCCCTGCATTTAGTTTTTAATTTTTAGCCTTCTTTAATCTAGACTATTTCCATAGCCACTGTTTTATAATCTGCATAACCTTTTTATCTCAGACTACAGTAGCCTTTTACTCAAAAAAAAAAAAAAAAAAAAAAACCAACTTCCTCTTTTCCATAATTTTGTCTTCTAATTCACCTATTCTCTCCTCTGCCTCTTCAATCCGTGCTATGGCTGCCTCCATTTTATTTTGCACCTCATTTATAGCATTTTTTAGCTCCTCATGACTATTTCTTAGTCCCCTGATCTCTGTAGCAATAGATTCTCTTCTGTCCTCTATGCTTTTTCAAACCCAGCAATTAATTTTATGATTATTATTCTAAATTCTTGTTTCATTATATTGCTTAAATCGTTTTTGATGAGTATTGAGGAGGGCACCTGTTGGGATGAACACTGGGGGTTGTATGGAAACCATTTTGACAATAAATTTCATATTAAAAAAAATGTTTTAAAAAAATAAAATAAAATATAAAAAAATAAAAAACAAAACAAAACTTTAATAATACTTTAACTTTTGTACCTAGGGAAGGAAATAGTTTCAGAAAAATAAATTTTACATGAATCAAAGGCCCAAGACTAGGAAATAATATTGATTTAAGCAAATTCTCTAAGAATAATGTGATTTTGAGTAGACTATGAAGAAATCATGCTGATAGAGGTTCCAGTCTGTGAGGTTGGACACATTCTTTAAAAAAAAATACTTTTTAACGTTTATTCAGTTTTTGAGAAACAGAGAGAGACAGAGTGTGAGCGGGGGAGGGGTAGCGAGAGAGAAAGACACAGAATCAGAAGCAGGCTCTAGGTTCTGAGCTGTCAGCACAGAGCCTAATATGGGGCCTGAACGATGAAATCATGACCTGAGCCTAAGCCAGCCACTTAACCAAGCCACCCAGGTGCCCAAACTTGGACACATTCTTTAAAGAAGTCCCAGGAATTGGTATCTTTGTATTCCCCTCTCCCCAGGACTTCAGTACACTACATATCTCAAGTTTTCTTGAAGGCTAACATCACTTCTCAAAGACTCAACAGAAAATATAACAGAAGGAATGGTATTTTGATTATTTTATAAACTGCAGTGTAAAAATTGACCTTTGGAATGGCTGACGACTAGAGACTACAGTGCACATTGAACACATGTTAATTTCCATTTGATGCTGACTTTAGCCAATTTTCAAATGAAATTCTCCCTTAAAAACAGATAAGTAGGGGCGCCTGGGTGGCGCAGTTGGTTAAGCGTCGACTTCAGCCAGGTCACGATCTCGCGGTCCGTGAGTTCGAGCCCCGCATAGGGCTCTGGGCTGATGGCTCAGAGCCTGGAGCCTGTTTCCGATTCTGTGTCTCCCTCTCTCTCTGCCCCTCCCCCGTTCATGCTCTGTCTCTCTCTGTCCCAAAAATAAATAAAAAAAACGTTTAAAAAAAATTAAAAAAAAAAAAAAAAACCAGATAAGTAACTTACTGAAATAAATGTAATGATTCAAACAGATTTTTCTAAGACATTTTAACTTTAAAACCAAGAAGACACTAAAATTAAGTTACTGTTTTCATAAAAATGTATAATGAACTTTTATATAATAATTTTTATTTTTAATTAGCAGGGGATTAAGAAGATATACATAAGAAAGGGTAACATATATATTACTTGTCTTCTTAAAAACTTATAATATTTCAGTCTCTTGAAGTTAAGTGACCTTTGGTATCATTTAAAAAAATTACAATTCATTGTTCTGGCCCCAGATCACATATTACCTATCCAACTTCGAACAGCACAGTTTCTCTAATGCAGTGATTCTCAAAGTGGAGTCTCAGTCCCCATAGCCTAAGTATCACCTGGGAACTTGTTAGAAATGTGAAATCTTAAGCCCCTGTCCAGATCTAATGAATCAGAACCTTGGAGAGTGGGGCCAAGCAATCTGTGTTTTCATACGCTTTCTGGTTGATCTTGATGCATGGGAAGGTGTGGGAACCCGGGGCCAAGGTATTTACAATGGTCTCCCAGGGGTACCAGGGGGTGCTATATGGATCCCTACTTCTGTCCTGAATAAACTCCTCTTGCTAATCAAATTCCATTAGCTGCCTCCCCCCATTTTTTTATGTTTATTTGCTTTTGAGAGAGAGAAAGAACGCGAACAGGGGAGGGGCAGAGAGAGAGGGAGACACAGAATTCGAAACAGGTTCCAGGTTCTGAGCTGTCAGCACAGAGCCTGACATAGGCTCAAACCCACGAACTGTGGGATCAATCATGACCTGAGCCAAGTCAGACCCTCAACCAACTAAGCCACCCAGGAGCCCCTCCATTAACCCTTTAGTATGTATCCCTTCCTTCCTCAGGAGCTTTGTTCCATCTAGCCTCTTGGGACTGAGTCCATCTAATCTTCTACAAATTCTTGTTTCTCTTGTGCAGGTCAACTCATTATGGCAACAAAACAATTACTACTACATAAAATAACTGTTTTCTGTGAATGTCTTCCCACTCCATGACAGTGTGTGTGAATTTTAATATAATAGAAAGATAGTAGAACCAGGATTAGACAGATTTGGATTCTTAACCTGACTTAGCTCCTAATAAGTAATTTGTCATGTGGTTTTGGGAAAGAAACTGAAAAATAATCTTAAAATATTAGGACTTTTTAGGAACAAGTGCAGCATTTCTTTTCTTTTCTTTTTTTTTTTAATATTTTTATAACTGTTCAAAGAGTATTCAGTTGTTTTTGAAATGTCTTCCTCCTATTTTTGTGGCTAGGTCGCCTCCAGAGTGGCAGCCAAAAGCAGTTTCTTGTTTATCCTTTTTAAAAAAAAAAATTAATGTTTATTTATTTTTCAAAGAGAGAGGCAGAGCATGAGTGGGGGAAGGGCAGAGAGAGAGAGGGAGACACAGAATCTGAAGCAGGCTCCAGTCTCCGAGCTGTCATCACAAAGCCTGATGCGGGGCTTGAACCCACAAACCATGAGATCATGACTTGAGCCGAAGTCAGACGCTCAACTAACTGAGCCACACAGGTGCCCTTGTGTATCCTTTTAACAGATAACATATGCATATACATATACTACATATAATTTTGTACAAAAGGCAGTGTAGTCTACATAGTTTTTGGCACCTTGAATTTTTTTTTTTAACGTTTATTTATTTTTGAGACAGAGAGAGACAGAGCATGAATGGGGAAGGGTCAGAGAGAGGGAGATACAGAATCTGAAACAGGCTCCAGGCTCTGAGCGGTCAGCACAGAGCCCGACATGGGGCTCGAACTCACGGACTGCGAGATCATGACCTGAGCCGAAGTCTGCCGCTTAACCCACTGAGCCACGGCACCTTGAATTTTTGATTTAATGTATCGTTGAGATCTTTGCACATTGATAAATCTGTATGTGCCTCATCTGTGACACAGCATTACATTATATGGATATACCTCAACATAACCTCTATTGATGGGCAAACACTAGGTTGTTTCTGATCTTTTGATCAGAATATAACAATGAATAACTTTGTACATTTATTACCTCATTTTTTGAGATTATATCTGTAATATAAATTCCTAAAATGGAAATTACTATTTCAGTGGTTAAAATGAACTTAAAGTTTTTATTTCAATCTCCATAAAGGAGTAGTTCTCAAACTTTTTAGTCTCAAAATTCTTAAAAACTCAAAAGCTGTGGACCCCAACAAGCTCTGTTTATGTGGATTATATCCATGGGTTATTAATCACATTAGAAATTAAGACTGAGGAATTTAAATATTAAGTTAAAAATAACAACCATAAATCTACATGTGAGCACAAATAACATTTCATGAAAAATAACTACTGTATTTTCCAAAAAAAAAAAAAAAACCATTTTGCAAGAAGAGTAGCATTATTCGGCTTATTAGAAAAAAGCTGGATTTTCATGCTACTTTTGTACTCAATCTGTTGTTTTGGTTGACAAATGTAAAAATATATACCTGGAAGAAGTATTTCAATAGTTTTTTCAGAAAACTCTGGATATTCTTTCATATTACCACAAAAATTCAACAAGTAATATTTTTTTTTAAATTTTTTTTTCAACGTTTATTTATTTTTGGGACAGAGAGAGACAGAGCATGAACAGGGGAGGGGCAGAGAGAGAGGGAGACACAGAATCGGAAACAGGCTCCAGGCTCCGAGCCATCAGCCCAGAGCCCGACGCGGGGTGAGATCATGACCTGGCTGAAGTCGGACGCTTAACCGAATGCGCCACCCAGGCGCCCCAACAAGTAACATTTTCTTAAAGGTTAGTTGCAATGAAGAATCTAGAGCCATAGCAATGAAGTTTTCCTACTGCTAATTAAAATCCAACAATTTATTTTGCATTTTGAATGGATATTTTACCATTGCATGACTCTGTAAAACGACTATCAAACACTTAGAAAATACTGATTCACTGAGTTATGGAGATTTTCCAAATGTTGAAACATTTCATTACATAATATCAAACATTCCCATCTGTTAATATCACCATAAATCTCCTCAAAGTCTTTAGGAATTGGGAAGCTGTCAGTTCATGATATATTACAATTTTCTAAAATCCCAATTTTTGCTTGAAATATTAAATTTTATCATTGGTACCTTCCTGTCAGTTGTTACCTCAAAGTGATGAGTTCATTTTGTTCATTTTAGAGAAAATGTCTACCAAACCCCAAATGTGAATAACCATAGTTTATCATTTGTTTCAAGTGTTATGTTAAAAAAAAGGGGGGGGGTGGTTAATTCAGCTTACAATTCAATATCTCCAATGCTTTTCATCAAGACAATCACCATATTCTGTATAGCAAAAAAGTTTTATGGACTTATTTTCCAACAAAGACTATTAAAAAGATGTGTACTCAAGAGTCAAGATGTAATAAAACTATGATTTTTTTGCTTGCTTCATCAAAAATTCTTTAAAATTTTTTATTAACATTTATTTGAGACAGAGAGAGAGAGAGAGAGAGAGAGAGAGAGAGAGAGAGAGAGAGAGGGGAGGGGCAGAGAGAGAGGGAGACACAGAATCCAAAGCAGGCTCCAGGCTCTGAGCTGTCAGCACAGACCCTGGACTGGGGCTTTAATTCATGAACCGTGAGATCATGAGCTGCAGTCGGATGCTTAACCAACTGAGCCACCCAGGTGCCCCAATTTTTAGTTTTCTTATTAATAATGTTGTTGGCCTGTTCTTGCCAATTTGCAGGAGTTCATTCTACATTAGAAAATTATTTGTCTATGATTTATTAATATTTTTCTTTGTAGCATCTATGTTTGCTTATAAGTTAGAAGTTTGCTTTTAAATTCACAGTACTTAGGGACACTTTTTGTTTTTAGGTCTTTGATTCACCTAGAATTTATTCTGGCTTAAGCTGTGAGTTATGATCCCACTGTACTTTTTTAAGAGATATATCTAGTTTCCCACACCACTTACTGAATAATCCAGTTTTCAGGAAACTCATTATCTCTGTATTATTTATCTACCATCTGGGGTCATTGTGAGGATTAAATGTGGGTGAAAGAATTTGGGAAATATTGTAAAACAGTAAACCATCATAAAGTAGTATATTATACCTATATATCCCCTCTATCACAGTGATATGCTGTACCTACTTAGGACAGTGGTATACTGTGCTGGTAGGCAACAAAGTAAAAAAAAAAAAAAAAAAAAAAGGCATAACTCCTAGTAGGACTACTTTTTCCTTCAGAGTTCTCATTTCTGGGAACTACTTAATGCTTCCACAGTAAGACACAATGGAACATCAGGTCATGAAAAATGAAAGTAACAATTTAGGATATTACTCCATAGATGGAGAAAAAAATCATAAGTAGAATCATTGAATATTCAGATTTATAACCTGGAACTCTGAGTTCAATAACAAAAATAAATCAGAAATTTCTGAGTTACAGAGTAGAACATGTCACGACAGCTCAAATGGAAAATAAGTCAAAATGACTCTTTCCACCATGTGGAAAATTTACTCATGGATGGCTATACCATGCATAGGATATAAATACCACAAGTCATATGACTAATTAATGGTAGAAGGTTCTAAATGGAATTCAAGGCTTTAACTTTTAACATGGGCGACCCAAGGCTGAAAGATTTCTGCACAGGGTTTTTAAAATTTTATTTCTTGCTAAAATAGACAAAGAATGTAAGTAGAAGTAACAGCTTTTCTAGCACATTTGTCAAGAGACTTGTAAGACATATGACAGATAATGTATTCACATATTAAACTACATTTTTTGTGATTATTAATAAAAAGCTGGAATTATGCATGCTAAAGTAAAAAACCATTTACCAAAAATCATTTCCTTTTTACTTCCATTGTAATATATGAAGCTTATGATTTTATATTTTTCAGAACACATCATTAACATTAGAGAAATTACTGACACAGAAATAAATTGAATCTGATACAAAATCTGTAATAGCCAGATTAGATTATTTTAAGGAAACAAAATTCAGATTTTTAAAATAAATGATGGGGTGCCTGGGTGGCTTAGTTGGTTAAACATCTGACTTCTGATTTTGGTTCAGGTCATGATCTCATGGTTCATAGGATTGAGCCCCATATCCAGCTCTCTGCTGACAGTGTGGAACCTGCTTGGGATTCTCTCTCTCCCTCTCCCTTGCTCGCTCTCTCTCTCTCTCTCTCTCTCTCTCAAAATAAATAAATATTAAAAAAACAAATGATGAATTGTATAAGAAAAGAGTGCATGAATTAAAATACTTAATTTCTTTAGCTTAAAAAAATACTCATACAGTCACGAGGAGCTGAAAAACGCTTTAAACGAAATGCATAACAAAATGGAAACCACCACGGCTCGGATTGAAGAGGCAGAGGAGAGAATAGGTGAACTAGAAGATAAAGTTATGGAAAAAGAGGAAGCTGAGAAAAAGACAGATTAAAAAATCCAGGAGTATGAGGGGAAAATTAGAGACCTAAGTGATACACTAAAAAGAAATAATATACGCATAATTGGTATCCCAGAGGAGGAAGAGAGAGGGAAAGGTGCTGAAGGGGTACTTGAAGAAATAATAGCTGAGAACTTCCCTGAAGTGGGGAAGGAAAAAGGCATTGAAATCCAAGAGGCACAGAAAACTCCCTTCAGACGGAACTTGAATCGATCTTCTGCACAACATATCATAGTGAAACTGGCAAAATACAAGGATAAAGAGAAAATTCTGAAAGCAGCAAGGGGTAAACGTGCCCTCAATATAAAGGGAGACCTATAAGACTCGTGACTGATCTCTCTTTTGAAACTTGGCAGGCCAGAAAGAATTGGCATGAGATTTTCAGTGTGCTAGACAGAAAAAATATGCAGCCAAGAATCCTTTATCCAGCAAGCCTGTCATTTAGAATAGAAGGAGAGATAAAGGTCTTCCCAAACAAACAAAAACTGAAGGAATTTGTCACCACTAAACCAGCCCTACAAGAGATCCTAAGGGGGACCCTGTGAGACAAAGTACCAGAGACATCACTACAAGCATAAAACATACAGACATCACAATGACTCTAAACCCATATCTTTCTATAATAACACTGAATGTAAATGGATTAAATGCGCCAACCAAAAGACATAGGGTATCAGAATGGATAAAAAAACAAGACCCATCTATTTGCTGTCTACAAGAGACTCATTTTAGACCTGAAGACACCTTTAGATTGAGAGTGAGGGGATGGAAAACTATTTATCATGCTACTGGAAGCCAAAAGAAAGCTGGAGGAGCCATACTTATATCAGACAAACTAGACTTTAAACTAAAGGCTGTAACAAGAGATGAAGAAGGACATTATATAATAGTGACAGGGTCTATCCATCAGGAAGAGCTAACAATTATAAATGTCTATGCGCCGAATACCGGAGCGCCCAAATATATAAAACAATTACTCATAAACATAAGCAACCTTATTGATAAGAATGTGGTAATTGCAGGGGACTTTAACACCCCACTTACAGAAATGGATAGATCATCTAGACACACGGTCAATAAAGAAACAAGGGCCCTGAATGAGACATTGGATCAGATGGACTTGACAGATATATTTAGAACTCTGCATCCCAAAGCAACAGAATATACTTTCTTCTCGAGTGCACATGGAACATTCTCCAAGATAGATCATATACTGGGTCACAAAACAGCCCTTCATAAGTTTACAAGAATTGAAATCATACCATGCATACTTTCAGACCACAATGCTATGAAGCTTGAAATCAACCACAGAAAAAAGTCTGGAAAACCTCCAAAAGCATGGAGGTTAAAGAACACCCTACTAACGAATGAGTGGGTCAACCAGGCAATTAGAGAAGAAATTAAAAAATATATGGAAACAAACGAAAATGAAAATACAACAATCCAAACGCTTTGGGACGCAGCAAAGGCAGTCCTGAGAGGAAAATACATTGCAATCCAGGCCTATCTCAAGAAACAAGAAAAATCCCAAATAGAAAATCTAACAGCACACCTAAAGGAAATAAAGGCAGAACAGCAAAGGCAGCCTAAACCCAGCAGAAGAAGGGAAATAATAAAGATCAGAGCAGAAATAAACAATATAGAACCTAAAAAAAGTGTAGAGCAGATCAACGAAACCAAGAGTTGGTTTTTTGAAAAAATAAACAAAATTGACAAACCTCTAGCCAGGCTTCTCAAAAAGAAAAGGGAGAGGACCCAAATAGATAAAATCATGAATGAAAATGGAATTATTACAACCAATCCCTCAGAGATACAAACAATTATCAGGGAATACTATGAAAAATTATATGCCAACAAATTGGACAACCTGGAAGAAATGGACAAATTCCTGAACACCCACACTCTTCCAAAACTCAATCAGGAGGAAATAGAAAGCTTGAACAGACCCATCACCAGCGAAGAAATTGAATCGGTTATCAAAAATCTCCCAACAAATAAGAGTCCAGGACCAGATGGCTTCCCAGGGGAGTTCTACCAGACGTTTAAACCAGAGATAATACCTATCCTTCTCAAGCTATTCCAAGAAATAGAAAGGGAAGGAAAACTTCCAGACTCATTCTATGAAGCCAGTATTACTTTGATTCCTAAACCAGACAGAGACCCAGTAAGAAAAAAGAGAACTACAGGCCAATATCCCTGATGAATATGGATGCAAAAATTCTCAATAAGATACTAGCAAATCGAATTCAACGGCATATAAAAAGAATTATTCACCATGATCAAGTGGGATTCATTCCTGGGATGCAGGGCTGGTTCAACATTCGCAAATCAATCAACGTGATACATCACATGAACAAAAAAAAAGAGAAGAACCATATGATCCTGTCAATCGATGCAGAAAAGGCCTTTGACAAAATCCAGCACCCTTTCTTAATAAAAACCCTTGAGAAAGTCGGGATAGAAGGAACATACTTAAAGATCATAAAAGCCATTTATGAAAAGCCCACAGCTAACATCATCCTCAACGGGGAAAAACTGAGAGCTTTTGCCCTGAGATCAGGAACACGACAGGGATGCCCACTCTCACCGCTGTTGTTTAACATAGTGCTGGAAGTTCTAGCATCAGCAATCAGACAACAAAAGGAAATCAAAGCAGGAGGCATCACAATCCCAGACTTTAGCCTCTACTACAAAGCTGTCATCATCAAGACAGCATGGTATTGGCACAAAAACAGACACACAGACCAATGGAATAGAATAGAAACCCCAGAACTAGACCCACAAACGTATGGCCAACTAATCTTTGACAAAGCAGGAAAGAACATCCAATGGAAAAAAGACAGTCTCTTTAACAAATGGTGCTGGGAGAACAGGACAGCAACATGCAGAAGGGTGAAACTAGACCACTTTCTCACACCATTCACAAAAATAAACTCAAAATGGATAAAGGACCTGAATGTGAGACAGGAAACCATCAAAACCTTAGAGGAGAAAGCAGGAAAAGACCTCTCTGACCTCAGCCGTAGCAATCTCTTACTCGACACATCCCCAAAGGCAAGGGAATTAAAAGCAAAAGTGAATTACTGGGACCTTATGAAGATAAAAAGCTTCTACACAGCAAAGGAAACAACCAACAAAACTAAAAGGCAACCAACGGAATGGGAAAAGATATTTGCAAATGACATATCGGACAAAGGGCTAGTCTCCAAAATCTATAAAGAGCTCACCAAACTCCACACCCGAAAAGCAAATAACCCAGTGAAGAAATGGGCAGAAAACATGAATAGACACTTCTCTAAAGAAGACATCCGGATGGCCAACAGGCACATGAAAAGATGTTCAGCGTCGCTCCTTATCAGGGAAATACAAATCAAAACCACACTCAGGTATCACCTCACGCCAGTCAGAGTGGCCAAAATGAACAAATCAGGAGACTATAGATGCTGGAGAGGATGTGGAGAAACGGGAACCCTCTTGCACTGTTGGTGGGAATGCAAATTGGTGCAGCCGCTCTGGAAAGCAGTGTGGAGGTTCCTCAGAAAATTAAAAATAGACCTACCCTATGACCCAGCAATAGCACTGCTAGGAATTTATCCAAGGGACACAGGAGTACTGATGCATAGGGGCACTTGTACCCCAATGTTCATAGCAGCACTCTCAACAATAGCCAAATTATGGAAAGAGCCTAAATGTCCATCCACTGATGAATGGATAAAGAAATTGTGGTTTATATACACAATGGAATACTATGTGGCAATGAGAAAAAATGAAATATGGCCTTTTATAGCAACGTGGATGGAACTGGAGAGTGTGATGCTAAGTGAAATAAGCCATACAGAGAAAGACAGATACCATATGGTTTCACTCTTATGTGGATCCTGAGAAACTTAACAGGAACCCATGGGGGAGGGGAAGGAAAAAAAAAAAAAAAAGAGGTTAGAGTGGGAGAGAGCCAAAGCATAAGAGACTGTTGAGAACTGAGAACAAACTAAGGGTTGATGGGAGGTGGGAGGGAGGAGAGGGTGGGTGATGGGTATTGAGGAGGGCACCTTTTGGGATGAGCACTGGGTGTTGTATGGAAACCAATTTGACAATAAATTTCATCTATAAAAAAAAAAATACTCATAAACCAAACTATGACAGTGAGAAACAGCCACTATATTACTTAAGAAAACAAGAGGAAAAAAAGAATATTATCACATATGTAAAAGGAATAAACTTAATTTCTTCAAAATAATCATTTTTAATTGACAAAATGACAGAATTATGAATACATACATCAGTTTACTAAATTTTATTTTACATGTTAAATAGCATACAGGTTGATTTTTAACTATGTTCATATAAACCTAGTATTAATATACTTATGTGATTGAATATGAGTCTAGAAAGTACCAGGGACTTAACAAAATTTCACTGTTAAACACATATTGTCAAAGAATATGAAAATGATCAAAGCAGAAAAATTATAATTCTTTAAGATGCTGCTGGTTACTATCAGACATGGTTATGCTTGAAAGCATGAAGTGGGACCAACAATATACAAAGTTAATCAAATTTGCTTTAAAATATAGGCTTTGTGAGTAGCTAGTCTCAAATAGGACTTTCATAATGACTTAGTTTTCTTTTCTCAATTCTATTATTTGTTCTCATTGAAACGATAAAATATTTTTTGTTGTTATTTCAAAACCTAAATATCTATTAGGCTTCAATAATATCTGCAGGATACTTATCTGCTGATGCTTTCTGATTTGCTGAATACACTGATTCTTTGACTACCATGTCTTCATGATTTTTTTTCTTATTAAGAATTTTATAGAAGTCATGACCTATTCCACCTCCTGTTCTGAGTTTCCTCTGCTCTATTATGTGAATAGACATAAAAACCAACTGTTTTGGTGAGTAGGAGGTAATAGGGGAAAGAGGACTAATTCAAGCCCAGTTACCAGTAGGTAGTGGAAATGCCTCTCTAATATTCTAGATGGCAATGGCCTTATTTTACTTTCTGAAGTTGGGAAGAGAGTGAAGAGAGGAAGGTTCAACCAGGTTATTTTTAAGATTCTTAGGATTAAATCTAAAACTCTATTATTTTATGCTAATTATTAAATACTCTGTAAAATTATATTCCTTTTACCATTTCTTACCAAAACTGAACATTGTGCGTTTATTTAGCTACGTATGTACACAGTAAAATTTTTCCATAATATTCATGATTACATAAATACATGAAATTATACATGGTTTTGAAAGCAAGAACTAAGACAAATTAAAAAATAGGACATTTTAATTTTTCGGGTGCCCGGGTGACTCAGTGAGTTATGTGTCCAGCTTGATTTTGGCTTAGGTCACAATCTCACAGCTGTGAGATTGAGCCCCATGTTTGGCTCCATGCTGAGTGTGGAGCTTGCTTAGGATTCTCTCTCTCTCCTTCTCTCTCTGCCCTTTCTCTGCTTGTGCACGCATGCACACACTCTCTCTCTCTCAAAATAAGTAAACATTAAAAAAAGAAAAAGATTGGGGCACTTGGGTGGTTCAGTCGATTAAGCATCCGACACTTGGTTTCAGCTCAGTCATGATCTCAGTTTCTGAGGTCGAGTCCTGCATCCGGCTCCGTGCTGACAGTGTGGAGCCTGCTTGGTATCTACCCCTCTCTCTGTCCCTCCACTCCCCCCCCCCCCCCGCCCCATTGTGCTCATGCTCTCTCAAAAAGAAAAAAAACAAACAAACCCTAATTTAAATTGAAAAAAAAAAAACAACAAAGATAAAGTAACTTCCTCAAAAACACTGAGTAAGAGTAGTGAGAGGCAGAGCCAAAATAGTTAAAACCGAGGCAGACTGACTCTGGAGCCACTATTCCTAGCCACTGCCATTTGCATAATGCTTGGCACATACAAGCTTAATGGGAGATGGCTCCCATTAACATGGGCATCAACAATAACCACTAATTAGGGTTTTCTGACAACTTTTGCTACATTCACCCTTCATTGAAATATATATCTTTGGAAGATTCACCTTTGAGACACTTTTATAACTGGCAATATTTTAAAGAAATGTGGACTAGTTTAGAAGTACTAAAAAAGGACAAATTTCAGAAATATGTAGATGAATATGAAATATTCTTTAAAAAATAAATGCTCTAGTCATGCTAATTTTGAAATTTTCATGAAAAAATACTTTAGAGGATTTTAGTCATTTGGTTGTACAATCAATGAGCTAATTAGCACTTTTCTCAGAAGATAAACATCTTTAATCCCCTTCACAACTATAGAGTAGTTATAATTTCCACTGAGGCCACAATTTATTTAGGACGGCTATTAAACAACCAAATATGCATCTTTATTAATACCCAACAAGTTATTAGGACATCAAGCTCTCAAGTCCTGGCTCCTTATCTTTAAGAAGTACGTTTTTCCACCTAATAATATTCATAATAGATTCTTCTGTATGGAATGTCTGAAAGACTGCTTTTTCTAGCTTTGGCTGAATTCTGTTTCACTGATCGGCTGTGAACTTCCTGTCAGAAGGATGGGGATAGATGAAATAAACACTGGCAACAGTGATAATACCATTACTCTCACAAGATACTCATTTTCAAGATTAAAATCTTTATTACCCATCCTTGCAAATGAGAAACAGGGAATCAAACTCTATGAAGTTGCTAAGTACATAAGCAAAGTGAACTGAACAATGAATTCTATAGCAAGCTGTGATCCCTGTAATTATTTCATGGGCATTAATTAAAAGTAAAATATTTACCTATTAAGAAGTATAAAGATCCCTCATAACACCAGTGATTTATACACATATTTTCTTAATTATTAATCCCTTTTTTTTAAATAGTCAACAGAATATAGCAATCAGCTTGACTAGATCAATTTCTTTTTTTTTAAATGTTTTATTTTTGAGACAGAGAGAGACAGAGCAGAGTGGGGGAGGGGCAGAGAGAGAGGGAGACACAGAATCCAAGCAGGCTCCAGGCTCTGAGCTATCAGCGCAGAGCCTGACGGGGCTCGAATTCAAAAAGGGCGAGATTATGACCTGAGCCGAAGTCGGATGCTTAACCTACTGAGCCACCCAGGCGCCCCTGACTAGATTAATTTCTTATTGATTTATATACTGATAAATTATATTGATAAATTATTATATTGATAATATATTGATAATATATATTGATATATATTGATAAATTATATAATAGAAATATAAAGGGTCATAGAAATTATGTCCTTTATCTCTACATTTAAGGATGGGAATACTAAGTCTCAGAAAGATTAAATTATTTTTCTTGCATTACATGGAGAGGGAGAGCCAAGACTTGACTCCAGTCACATGTTCCTTCAACCATGCAGGCTCTATTTAGAAATGGTCAGAACCAGATAATTATTCAATTTGTTAGGCATAAGTCACTGTATAACATCAGAATATTGACATCATCTTTCCAACTACCTTCTCCATTAGAACAGCATTTATTTAAAGGTACCAGAGTGATTTAAAGGGTTATTCACCTATGAAATAATTGAAACATCATTTACTATCACATTTATAAACAATTATTTCAGTTGTGTTCATAAACACTGAAAAAAATAAAAACACCATGCCTAAAGCTGCAGTTCTCAACTTTTTTACCCCACCCTGATACAAAGGAAGGGTATGTCTTGGAGTGGACAGGGGAAGAGAACAGATAATTTCTTAACATATTCTAAGTCCTAGTGGAGGTTTTTTTTTTTATACACACTATCACATTTTTCTGAAAAAAAAAAAAAAAAACCAATAAAGTAAACAATATCATTCTTATTTTATAGATGGGATAATGATGCTTGGCTATATTAATCACCCAGGGAAAAAGCCAGGAAAAAGTGGGAGGTAAACTTGGGATTTGAAATCAAGTGTAAGTTTATTATCCAAGATTGTCTCCTTCCTTCACTGAAACTGACACTTTCAAAAGTTCAACCATATTTAGAGATCTAGCAAACAGGTAGGGAATACTGTTTTTTCTGGATTTTAACGGAGTGGACAGTAATGAATACATTCTCAAATATAACTTTACATCTTATTCTGAGTTGATCAGTTCAGGTATAAGAAATGTGAACACTTGTTCTAAAATATTTGATTTAGCAAAATATATTAACACTGTATTTATTAACCACAATAGTAAACGGTCAAGTAACTTTGATAAGTTCATACAGTTAGTTAGGAGAGGAGCAGGGATTCATACCAAAAACTGTCTGATTTTAAGGCCATAGGTAAGTTACTTTAGTTCATATATTCAATTTTCTAATCCACAAAACAAGCCAAGTGGACATGAGACCTTTTTAAAAATTAAATTAAATTAAATTTTTAAATTCAAATTCAAGTTAGTTAATATATAGTGTAGTATTGGTTTCAGGACTAGAATTTAGTAATTCATCATTTACAAATAATACCCAGTGCTCATCTCAACAAGTGTGGACATGAGACCTCATTAATGCTTTAAGGAATTGGTCCACTTTACTTTGTCCTGGGAACAGGAAAATAAATGTATTCTTCCTCACGGACTGGGCATTTACTAAGCAGTATTAAACTTTGAAAACCCCAATGGCTCTAATTAAGATTTCAAAAGTCAACAATTGTGAAACCCACATCTTACATGACTTCACTGTAGATTAAATAGTACTTTATTAAATATTTACAGTAACATTTAAGACACAGCATTCACCATATTGCTACATTGGCCCACTACTAGGTATTGTGATAGAAGTGTTAGCATGTGAAGAGGATTTCAATTTTGTTCCATTTCATGTGGTTAATCACTGATTTTGCTAAGACAATGTAAGGCGCTAATGTTACTCTCATCCAAAGACCCTCTTTTTAACAAAGGAGTATATTTTTTCTTGTTTCCTTGATAAATGATGTCATTTCCCTGTCTGATGAGTTATGGCTATAGGAAATACCTTTCATTCTATATTAATACTTAAGTGTAGGTGCAATGAATGTTAAAAAAATCCCAGACCAAGTAATTACAGAGGTGTGTATGTGTGTGTGTGTGTGTGTGTGTGTGTGTGTGTGTGTGTGTATGACTCATTTCTTAAAACCATGTTTCCAGGCAAATTATGCATCTTTATGTGGGTGAAGAACTGTCAGCTAAATTGCAATGCTGACATTGGGTCTAGGTAATTTCAACTCTGACACCCAAGAAATTTCTGCAGCTTCTTCCTCATTCTGAGCCATAGCAAATGATCATCAGTCAACATTAGTTAGTATAATCTCTCTAAAAGACTCCATTTTATGATACTATGATACTACTTTCCTTACACACAAATACTATGATTAGAAAATACTCTAAATAATACAACGTTCTGAGATGATAAAAAATACATGTTGTTGATAAACATAACATTCAAGACCTTATTTTGAAATGAATCATAGAGATAGAGGGGGCCAAACCATAAGTGACTCTTAAAAAACAGAATAATCTGAGGGTTGATGAGGGGTGGGAGGGAAGGGAGGGTGAGTGATGGGCATTGAGGAGGGCACCTGTTGGGATGAGCACTGGGTGTTGTATGGAAACCAATCTGACAATAAATTTCATATTAAAAAAAAAAAAGAAATGAACCATAGACCTAAATGTAACAGGTAAAAATAGAAAACTTATAGAAGAAAACCTAGGAGAAAATGTTTCTGTTCTTGGGTTGGACAAAGATTTCTTAGATATGACACTAAAATCATGATGAATAAAAGCAAAATCTGACAAATTAGACATTAGAAAAATGTAAAACTTTTGCTCTTCTAAAGACTCTATTAGGAAAATGAAGAGAAAGATAAGCCACAGACTGAGAGAAAAGACCATCAAATCATGTATCTGAAATACGATTTGTGTTGAGAATATACAAAGAAGTCCTACAACTTAGTAAGACAGACAACCAATTTTTAAAAAATGGACAAAAGACTGGAATAGATATTTCACTAAATAAAATATATAAATGGCAAATAAACATATAAAAATGCTCAGCATCATTAGTCATATTGGAAATGCAAATAAAAGGCATAATAAATCACTATGCACTCAACAGTATTATTATAAGAAAAAAGAATCACAACACTAAGTGTTACAAGAGAAATTGTAACCCTTATACACTGTGGGTAATAACTTAAAAAAGATATAGCCACTTTATAGAACAGTTTGGCAACTTCATAAAAGTTAAGCATATACTTATTATAGAGAGCTAGTGATTTTACTCCTAGTTATAACCATAGGAAAATGAAGCCACATATCTACACAGTCTTTTAACCAAATTTTCATAGTATTAGTCTAACAGCTCCAAACTGAAAACATTCTAAAATATTTGTCAATAAGTGACAAATGAAATATGGTACACTCAGGGAATGGAATCCCACTAAGCAATAAAAAGGATCAAATTACTAATACACACTACAACATGAATGAACTTCGGAAACATGATGCTAACTGTAAAAATCCAGAAATATTGTATGATTCCATTTATATACAATTTCTAAAATAGGCAAAACTATAAAGACTAAGTAAATCAAGTGACATCAGCAAGATGGCAGGCTAGGCAGCTCTATCTAGGCTCTGTTCCCTCATAGACATACTTAAAAACAAACAAAAAATTCCAAATAAACAACCAACCAACCAACCAACCAACCAACCAAATAAAATAATCACAAACAGAACTTATAGAAGCAACTTTGTCAGAATGCTAAAAACAGTCAAATGTTGACAGCAACCAAGAAGACTGATTTATAAAAAAGCCAAGTTAAAAATGGTTGATAGGGGCGCCTGGGTGGCGCAGTAGGTTAAGCGTCCGACTTCAGCCAGGTCATGATCTCGCGGTCCGTGAGTTCGAGCCCCGCGTCAGGCTCTGGGCTGATGGCTCAGAGCCTGGAGCCTGTTTCTGATTCTGTGTCTCCCTCTCTCTCTGCCCCTCCCCCGTTCATGCTCTGTCTCTCTCTGTCTCAAAAATAAATAAACGTTGAAAAAAAAAATTAAAAAAAAAATGGTTGATAAAGTTTGTGGCACTTCTACCTGTCCCTGCCCTATCCCTCTCAGTGTGACAGCAGTGCTGAAATAGTGATGGCTTGCATTCCCAGCATGAGACCCTGGACCCAGCGTCAAGGACAGACCTTATCTGCAAATTACTGTATGTGTCTATTTTAACCTAAGGGCTCCCTGAAAGACATATGCAAGATGCTTCTGGTATTTTTGGCTAACTTGAAACTCAGGCCAGAAAAGCAGCAGGCACTGTTTAAAAACACTGCAAGGCCCACAGATGTGTGGGTAAGATACAGTTGGCTGCCTAAGTCATGGGAGGAAAATATGAAAGAGATTCTTTGTGAAATTTAAAAGTACTTGGGTGAGGGATAGATGTGATTGATTCAGAAAGCTACATAGCTAGAGCAAGACACATGCTTAGAAAAGACCCAAAATAAAAGTAACCCAAAGTTTTCACTCTGGGTTGCTCCATAGACTCAGTGGAAGCCTGGCTAAGATTTGAAGGAATGACTTAGCATAGAGCTAATATGTGAAGACTACAAGTGGGTTTTTTTTGTTTGTTTCTGTTTTTTTTTTTTTTTTAAGCTCCTGGTATTCAAGGACATCTGTCAAATACCAGAAGAACATGAGCTAAAGGTATAGAGACTTTAGTGAGTGTACATGACAAAGAGCACAGTTTTTGTGAAAAGTCTGGAAAAATACCTAAACAAATGGACTGCTTCAGACTAGAACTCTGGGAAAGGGTTAAGAATCTGATTTTCAGAGTTATCACATAATAATAATCAAGTATCCAGTTTAAACAACAACAAAAACCCACACAGGATTCAAAGAAACAGAAAAGGACAGCCCATTCAAAGAAACCAAAGTAACTAATGGAAACTGTCCTGAAGGAAACCCAGACAGACTCAGTAGACAAACACTTTAAAACAAATGTCTTTATATTCTCAAAGGGGTAAAAAACAAAAAGAAAAAAGAAAAAACAACAACAATAACAACAACAGAACTAAAAGAAATCAGAAAAATGATGTATAAACAAGTTGAGAGTATCTAAAGACATTACAGAAAAGGAACCAAACAGATATTTGGAACTGAAAAATACAATAATTGAAATGAAAGGTTCACTAGAGAAGTTCAACATCAGATGTGAGTAGGAAGGAGAACAGTCAACTTGAAGATAGGACAATTGACATTATTAAGTCTGAAAAATAGAAAAATAAAAGATGAAGAAAAGTGAATAGAGCCTAAGCGACAAGTGGGATTCCATCCGTGGATCAACACAGGCATTATAGAAGACAGGGTACAGAGGGGGAGTAACAGAAGAAACATTTGAAGAAATAATGGCCAAATACTTCTCAAATTTGAGGAAAGACATGAATCTGAAGCTTAGCAAATTCCGAGTAGGATACTCTCAAGGAGACCCACTATAATAAAATTGTCAAAAGCCAATAATAAAGGGAAAAACTTAAAAGCAGTAAGAGAAAAGCAACTCATGATGAAGAAGGGAGACTTAATAAAATTAGCAATCTTTCTCATCAGAAACCACGGAGACCACAGGGTAGTGGGACAACATATTTAAAACACTAGCGGGAGGGGCGCCTGGGTGGCGCAGTCGGTTAAGCGTCCGACTTCAGCCAGGTCACGATCTCGCGGTCCGTGAGTTCGAGCCCCGCGTCAGGCCCTGGGCTGACGGCTCGGGGCCTGGAGCCTGTTTCCGATTCTGTGTCTCCCTCTCTCTCTGCCCCTCCCCCGTTCATGCTCTGTCTCTCTCTGTCCCAAAAATAAATAAAAAACGTTGAAAAAAAATTAAAAAAAAAAAAAGAAACTTCTTTTAAAATAAAAATAATAAAAAAAAATAAAAAATAAAACACTAGTGGGAAAAAAAAAACACTGTTACTCATGAATTCTATATTTGGCAAAACAGTCCTTCAAAATTGAGGGACAAATTAAGATACTCCCAGATAACCAGAGGCTGAGTTTGTTATCATTAGATCTGACTTAGGAGATAAATGAGGGAACACTAGATAATAATTCAAAGCTATATGAAGGAAAAAGATTTTTGGTAAACATAAATACCTGGGCAAATATAAAAACCAGTATTACCGAATCTTTTTTGACTCTACTTTTTATTGCCTACATGATTTAAAAGGCAAATACATTAAATACTTATACAACTATGTTATTCGGCATGCATTATATATACGTGTAATCTGGGGCAGCAAAATAAAGGGAGGGACAGAGCTGTATATGGGCAAGAGGTTTTGTACGTTATAATGTTAGGCTGGTTTCAATTCAAACTAGATAATATAATTTTTGGTTCTTAATTGTAATCCCCATGGTAATATAAACACACAAAAATCTACAGAATCTATATAGATTGAAATAAGAAGGGAATCAAAAAAGTTCACTGCAAGTCAACTAAACACAAAAGAAAAGATATGGGGACAATACAGTTAAATAAACAAATAAACAAATAAACAAATAGCATAATGGTAGAAGAAAGACCTTCTTTATCAATCACTTTAAGTGTACTTGAATTAAACTCTCCAATCAAAACGCAGAGACTGGCAAAATGGATTAAAAAACAAAGCGAACGACAAGAAACAATAACAAAAAATATGGTCTACCTATATGTTATCTGTAAGAGACAGCATACATCTAAAGACACAAATAAGTTGAAAGTGAAAGGACTGAGAAAGATATTCCACCCAAGTGGAAGAATAACCAGAGTGAGCTGGAGAGACTATATTCATATAAGAGAAAATAGCCTGTAAGTCGAAAATGGTTGAAAGAGACAAAAGATGTTATATAACGAAGAAAGGATAAGTTCACAAAGAAAATATAATAAATATAAACATATAATAAATATATAGCCCCAAAACAAATGGAGCAATCTTTGACAGAACTGAGAGAAGAGATAATTCTATAGTAGTTGGAGGCTTCAGTACTGCACTTTCTGTAATGAACACAACATCTAGACAGAAGATTAAAAAGGAAAAGGAGGAGTTATACAACACTAAAAAAAACAGACCTAACAGAAATGTATAAAACAATCTAACCAACAATAGGAGAATATATATTCTTCTCAAGTGCACATGGAACATTGTCCAGGATAGATCACATGTTGGCCCACAAAACAAATCTCAATTTAAAAACATTGAAATCATACAGATTATCTTCTCTGAGCACAACAGAATGAAGCTAGAAATCAATACTGATGGAATACAGAAGTATTCACAAATATGTGAAAATTAAACAACATATTTTTAAACTACCAGTGGATCAAAGGAGAATCACTAGGGAAATTAGAAAGTATGTACGAGATGAATGAAAATGAAAACACAGCATACCCAAACTTATGGGATACAGTGAAGGCAGTGCTCAGAGGTAATTTATAGCTATAGATATAATGTCTACCCTAAAAAAGAATAAAGATCTCAAATCAATAGCCTAAGTACATACTTGGAGGAATAAGAAAAAAAGCAAACTACTCCAAAAGCAAGAAAAAGAAAGAAAATAAAGGGTACAGTGTAAGGAAAACAGAAGACAGAATATAAGATCAATGAAGCTAAAAGTTGCTTTTTGAAAAGATCAAAAGAATTGACAAAACTTTAGTGAGACTGAAAAGAGAGAAGATGCAAATCAATAAAATCAGTTATGAAAGTGAGAAATAAAAAGCGGTGTAAGAGAATATTTTGAACAATTTTATGGCAAAAAAAAAAACCCAAAACAGATAATCTGGATGAGATGAACAAATTCTGAGAAACAGACAAATTACCTAAACTGAGTCAAGAAGAAATAGAAAATCGCACCAAACCTGTAACAGGTAAAAAGACTGAATCACTAACCAAAAACTTTCCATCTAAACAAAATTAAAGCAGATGGCCTCTCTGGTGAATTTTGTTAATATTTATAGAATTAACACCAAATTCTCAAACTCATACAAATAATAAAAGAAGAAGGAACACTTTCTAACTCATTGTATGAGACTAGAATTACCCTGATACCAAAGTCAGACAAAGATATCAATGAACATTACAGATCAATATTCCTTATGATTTTTGGTGCAGAATTCAATAAAATACCAAGAAACAAAATCCAACAATATATTAAAATGATTATATACCACGAGTAAGTGGTATTTATGCCAGGAAGGCAAGGGGTGACACAACATAAGAAAATGAATTAAGGTAATACATAATAGTGGTAGAATAAAGAATGAACACCCACATGACCATCTCACGTGACACAGGAAAGGCATCTGATAAAATCTAACATTCTTGATAAAATTTCTCAAAAACTATGAAGAGAAGGGAACTTTCTTTCTTTTTTTTAAATTTATTTATGTTGAGAGAAAGAGAGACAGCAGCATGAGCAGAGGAGGGGCAGAGAGGGAGAGAAAGAGAATCCCAAGCAGGCTTTGTGCTGTCAGCACATGGAGTCCAATGCAGGGCTCGAGCTCATGAATGGTGAGGTTGTGACCTGAGTCCACCCAGTGCCTAGAAGGGAACTTTCTTAACTTGATAAAGAGCATTTAGGAAAATCCACAGCTAACATCATACTCAATGGTGAAAACTTTTCCCCTAAGTTCAGGAAGAAGATAAGGATGCCCACTTTCACCACTGCTATTCAACACTACTGGAAGTTCTAGCCAGAACAATTAGATAAGAAAAGAAATAAATGGCTTTCAAAATCAAAAGTAAGAAATAAAACTCTATTTCCAGATATGATGCTACATGGAGAAACACCCAAAGGACCCACAAAAAAGCTATAGGATGTAACAATGTATGAATAATGGATAGTAGGGAAGTGGCAGAGCACAAGATCAACTAAGAAAAAGACTGGTTGTGTTTCTATATACCAACAATCAATCAATCAATCAATCAATCAATCAATAATTTTTTGACACCAAAAGCAAAGGCAACAAAAGCAGAAATAAGCAAGTTGGATTACATCAAATTAAGAAGCATCTGTACAGCAAAGGAAACCATTACCAAAATTAAAACACAGTCTACAAAATAAAAGAAAATATTTGTAAGTCATATTTAACCACAACTAAAAAAACAGATTAGTGGTTGTCTGGGGCTAGGGGTGAGTGTAGACTACCTATGTGCATGAGGAAACTTTTTGGGTGATAAAAGTATTCCAGAATTGGGATTGAGGTCATGCTTGCACAACTGTATCACACTTTACTAAAACCCACTGAACTCTACACTTTTAATTAAAATGGAAGACTTTCATGGCATGCAAGTTATACCAAAATAAAGGTGTTAAAACTTTTAAAGGATTTATTTAAGCAAACCCCTCTCAAAGGAATTATTCATCAAACATTTACTAAGTGTTTATTGTGTGGTAACACTATTCTAGACACTAAATTATAAATATGAAAAGTCATTCTCTGTCTCCAAAAAACCTTCTCGGTAAGTGGGGGAAACACAAGTAAATTAATCATTGCATGAGTACAGCAGGTGTTAAAACAGAGAAGGTACAGCAGGAGCAAACAGAAATTGGCAAGTCCCTCTAACTTGAAACTCTATCTCATATAATCACTTAATCGATCAGGTATAAGTAAGCAGCTTATTTATCTATCCAGCAAACACTTTCAGAGAGCCTATTATAGGTACTGTGGTTAGTTTGCTAAGTATAACTATTAATTAAGACCTGAAAACTAAGTAGGGATCAAGTATGAAAGAGGAGGAAGGGGATTCCAGGGAAGGAAATCCCACATACAAAGGCTTGGAAATGAAATAGGAAAAGGAGTATGCTATATTTGGGGGAGTGCACACACATCACTGTGTCTATAAAGTCTTGCTGTAGTTAAGTAAAGAGAAGCCTGATCTAAAAGAGCCTGCCTGGTGTGCCATAGTGAACACTGGACCTTATCCTAAGGGCACAGGGAGTTCTTCAAGAATTTTAGTTTTATTTATTTTATTTTATAAAATGTATTTATTTTCTTTATTCAAGGATTTCAGATTTATTTTGTGTAGAAGGAGCACTACACAGTGGAGAATGGTTTGGAGAGGCACAAGAATAGAACTGGAAGATCAGTAATCTTTCAGTAAGTATCCACTGAAAAGGACAGTTTAAAAAAATTTTTTTTAACGTTTATTTATTTTTGAGACAGAGAGAGACAGAGCGTGAACAGGGGAGGGGCAGAGAGAGAGGGAGACACAGAATCTGAAACAGGCTCCAGGCTCTGAGTTGTCAGCACAGAGCCTGATGTGGGGCTTGAACTCACAGACCGTGAGTCATGACCTGAGCCGGAGTCGGACGCTTAACCGACCGAGCCACCCAGGCACCCCTGAAAAGGACAGTTTTAAAGTAATATGAAGGGAGTAAGACACATGCATTTTGGTGATTTGAGGAATACAGGGCAGTGAAGAGGCGGTAAAATTTTGGGTAGATATTCTGGGAGCAGTAGAGGAAAAAGGAGAAAGGTTTTAAAGAATGATTTTGTACTAGGAACTCCTCTCTTTATCTTTTGAAGAATATACTGAATTTAGAGGATATTAAACTATAAGTAAATGGTCTAAAATAGTATTATTGCAGCTCATATTTGTTCAGAATGAACCATGTGGAAGGCACTAAAGCAACTAAAATATCATTTTATTTTATGTTTCTCATAGACCTAGTTATAATCCCATATTATACATGAGAAAGTAGTTGGTTAGAGTTTGAATAACTTACCCAGAACTGAACTTTGAATCTAGACCTATATGAATTGAAAGCCTAAGGGGCACCTGGATGGCTCAGTTGGTTAAGCATCTGATTTCGGCTCTGGTCATGATCTTGCAGTTTGTGAGTTTGAACCCTGTGTAGGGCTCTGTGGTGACAGCTCAGAGACTGAAGCCTGCTTCAGATTCTGTCTCTCTCTCTCTCTCTCTCTGCCCCTCCCTTGCTTGCACTCTTTCTTTCAAAAATAAATAAACGTTAAAAAAAAAATGAAAACAAAGGGGCACCTGGGTGACAGTTGGTTAAGTGTCTGACTTCGACTCAGGTCACGATCTTATGGTGTGTGAGTTGGTGAGCCCGCATCAGGCTCCGTGCTTACAGCTCAGAGCCTGGAGCCTGCTTCAGTCTCTGTGTCTCCCTCTCTCTGTCCCTCCCCTGGTCAGGCTCTATCTCTTTCTGTCTCAAAAATAAACATTAAAAAAAATTTTTTTTTAGTAAAAAAAAAAGAAAGCCTAAGACAAATCTTTAATAACAAAATAGTACCATTATAAGTGATTTGTGAAGGAGTTAAAATAAAATACAAATTATATATTTTCTTTATAAGTCCTCAATCACCTTTAATAGGTTCATGACTGATTTAAAAAAAAGTCTTATATACAATTTACTACAGTCCTATTCTCTGCTGCTTTCATTTATCATACAATATGCTACTGTTTCAAAACTTGCAGTTTATATTGCCTACAATAGGCACTATTGTGTCTTCAGTCCTAAAGACACAAAGACTCAAAGGGAAGGGATAGAAAAAGATATTCCACACAAATGGAAGCAGAAAAAAAAAAGCAAGGGTAGCAATATTTATATCAGACAAAACAAACTGTAAGTCAAAGACAGTAGCAAGAGACAAATGGCACTACATAATGACAAAGAGAACAATCCAACAAGAGGACAGAACAGTTAGAAGTATTACACACCCAATACTGGAGTACATAGATAAAGCAAATACATAATGCAATAATAATCGGAGACTTTAAAACCCCATTTACACCAACGGATAGATCATCTAGACAGACAGAAAATCAATAAGGAAACAGTGGATTTGAATGACACATGAGACCAGGTGGACCTAATAGAACACTCCATCCAAAACCAGCAGAATACATTCTTTTAAAATACATGTGGAACATTCTCCAAGACAGATCATGTGAGACCACAAAACAAGCCTCAATAAATTTAAGACTGACATCATGCCAAGCTTCTTTTCTGACCATGACAGTATGAAACTAGAAATTAATCACAAGAAAAAAATCTAGAAAAACATGGGGCGCTTGGGTGGCTCAGTTGGTTAAGGGTCTGACTGATGGTTTCAGCTCAGGTCATGATCTCATGGTTTGTGAGTTCAAGCCCCTCACTGGGCTCTGCACTGAAAGCACAGAGCCTGCTTGGGATTTCTCTCTCCCTCTCTCTCTGCCCTTCCCGGTTTGCTCTTTCTCTCTCTCTCTCAAAAAATAAGTAAATAAACATGAAAAAATTAAAAAAGAAAAATAAAAAACACAAACACCAGAGACTAAATGCATGCCTCTAAACAATGAATGGGTCAGAGATGAAATCAAAGAGGAAATAAAAAAATGCATGGAGACAAATGAAAATAAAAACACAATAGTCTATAGTCTTTGGGACTCAGTAAAAGTATTCTAACAGGGATGCTTATAGCAATGTAGGGTTACATCAAGAAACAAGAAAAGTCTCAAATAAACCACCTAACATTATACCTAAAGGAGCTAGAAAAAGAATAAAGCCAAAACTAGTAGAAGGAAATAATAAGGATTAGATCAGAAATAAATGAAACAGAGACTAGAAAATCAATGGATAAGATCAATGAAATCAAGAGATGGCTCTTTGAAAAGATAAAATTGATAAACCTTTAGTCACACTCACCAAGAAAAAAAAAAAAGGGCTCAAATAAAGTAAGAAATGAAGGAGAAGAAGTAAAACTGACACTATATAAATACAAAGAATTATAAGAGAATATTATGAAAAATTATATGACAAACAAAATGGACAACCAAGAAGAAATAGATAAATTCCTGGAAACTTCCAAAATTGAATCAGGGAGAAATAGAAAATCTGAACAGATGGATTACTAGTAATGAAATTGAATCACTAATAACAAAACTTCCAACAAACAAAAGTCCAGGTGAATTGTACCAAACATTTAAAGAAAAATTATACCTCTTTTTTTAAAAAACTATTCCAAAAAATAGAAAAGGAAAACTTACAAGTCCAGTATTACTCTGGTACCAAAACTAGACAAAGACACTAGAAAAAAAGGAAAACTACAGTCCAGTATCTCTGATGAACACAGACGCAAAGATCCTCAACAAAATATTAGCAAATTGAATTCAGCAATACATTTAAAAAAAATCATTCACCACAATCAGGTGGGATATATTTCAGGGATGCAGGGGTGGTTCAATATTTGCAAATCAATCAATGTGATATATAACATTAACAAAAGGACAAATAAAAACCATTATGATTAACTCAATATATATAGAAAATGTATGTGACAAAGTGTAACACACATTCATGATAAAAACTCTCACAAAAATGAGTTTATAGGGAACATAACTCAACATAATAAAGGCCATATATGAAAACCTCACAGCTAACATCATATTCAGTGGTGAAAACTGAAAGCTTTTCCCCTAAGATCAGGAAGACAAGGATGTGTACTCTCAACACTTTTACTCAACACAGTGCTGGAAGTCCTAGCTACAGTAATTAGATAAGATAGGGAAGACATCCAGATTGGTAAGGAAGAAGTAAAACTGCTACTATTTGCAGATGACATTATACTATATATAGAAAACCCTAATGAGTCCACCAAAAAGCTATCAGAACTGATAAATCCATTTGGCAAAGTTGCAGGATAAAAATGAAAATATAGAAATATGTTAATATTTCTATACACTAATAATGAAGTAGCAAAAAGAGCTATTAAGAAATCAATTCCATTACAAACGCTCCAGGAATAAAATACACAGGATCAAAGTTAACCAAGGAAGTGAAAGACCTATACTGTGAAAACTCTAGGACACTGATGAAAGAAATCAAAGACAGAAGAAAGAAATGGGAAGATATTCCATACTCATGTATTGGAAGAATTGATATCATTAACATGTCAACCATACCCAAAGTAACCTATAGATTCAGTGCAATTCCCATCAAAATACAAATGAAATTTTTCACAGAACTCAAACAATCCTAAAATGTGTATGGAACCAGAAAAGACTTGAAATAGCCAAAGCAATGTTGAGAAAGAAGAAGAAAGTTGGAGGTATCACAATCTCAGATTTCAAGATATACTACAAGCTACAGTAATCAAAACAGTATGGTACTGGCACAAAAATAGACACAAATCAATGAAACAGGATAGAGAGCCCAGAAATAAAACCATACCTAGATGGTCAATTAATCTATGATAAAGGAGACAAGAATATATAATGGAAAAAAGACAGCCTTTTCAATAAATGGTGTTGGGAAAATCTGATACGTACATATCAGTAAATTAAACTGGACCACTTTCTTACAACATATGTACACACAAAGAATAAACTCAAAATGGATGAAAGACCTAAATGTGACTTGAAACCATAAATCCCCTAAAACATAGGCAGTAATCTCTTGGACACTGGCCTTAGCTACATATTTATGGATATGTCTCTTCAGGTAGGGAAACAAAGGAAAACATAAACTATTGGGACTATAGCAAAATAGTAAGCTTTTGCACAACAAAGGAAATGACCAACCCAACAAAAGGGCAACTAGTTGAATGGGAGAAGATATTTATAAATGATAAATCCAATAAGGGATTCTATATAATTTATACAACTCAACACCATATAAATACATAATCCAATTAGAAATGGGGAGAAGACTTGAATGGACATTTTCCCTAAGAAGACATTCAGATGACCAACAGACACATGAAAAGATGCTCAACATCACTATCAAGCAAATCCAAACCACAACAGGTATCATCTTACACCAGTCAGAAAGGCTAGTATTAAAAAAATAAGAAATAACAAATGTTGGCAAGGATATGGAGAAAAAAGAACTCTTGTACTGTTGGTAGGAATGTAAACTGGTACAATCATGTGGAAAACAGTACAGGAGTTCCACAAAAAATTAAAAACAGAAATACCATATGATCCATTAATTACACTACTGGTTATTTACCCAAAGAAAACAAAACGCTGATTCAAAAGGAGATGTATACCCCTATGTTTACTGCAGCATTATTATAATAGCCAAGATACAGAAGCAAGCCAGGTGTCCATGATACATGAATACATGAAGAGATGTGGTACACACACACACACACACACACACACACACACACACTCATCCACAGGGCAGTATTACTCATCCACAAAAAAGAATGAAATCTTGCCATTTGTGACAATATATATGGACCTAGAGAGAACTATGCTAAGTGAAGTTAAGTCAGAGAGAGAAAGATAAATAATGTAGGATTTTACTTTTGTGTTGAATTAAAAAAACAAAAAAACCCAACAGAAAACCCAGACTCTTAAATGTAGAGAACAAATTGGTTGCCAGAGGGGAGGTGAGTGGGAAGATGATGAAACAGATAATGGGGATTAAGATGTACAAATCCCAAGTTATAATGTAAATAAACCATGGAGATGGAAAGTACAGCAAGCATTCAATAATGTATAGAATTAAAAAAAATTTTTTTAATGTTTTATTTTATTTTTGCGAGACAGAGAGACAGCATGAGTGGGGGAGGAGCAGACAGAGAGGGAGGCACAGAATCTGAAGCAGGCTCTAGGCTCCGAGCTGTCAGCACAGAACCCGACATGGGACTCGAACCCACAAACAGTGAGATCATGACCTGAGCTGAAGTCGGATGCCCAACTGACTGAGTCACCCAGGTGTCCCCAATAATGTACAGAATTTTTGAATCAATATGTTGTACACCTGAAACTAATATAACATTGTATGTCAATTATGCTTCAATAAAATCAAAAGAAGCATATGTCAACAGGGACCTGCATCTATAAAAATGAATTAATTAAAATAAATAAGTAATGAATTAAAATTTACATAATGACAGCTTATTTTGAAAAGATTATATGAGATGTAGACTTAACGGACATCCTTAATACGTGACAGATAACCGAAGTTTCAAATGAAGACTACTAAATCAAAGGAGAAGGAAAGAAAAAAAAAAGTCATTTGTATAATACGAAGCAAAACATTCTTGATTTAAAAAATACAAACTAAGAATTTATATATGAAAGAATGTATTGGAATAAATTTAGAGAAATCCTGCTTTCAAACAATGAGTTACAATTTAGAAGTGACTAAATAATATAGACATGTGGCTGAAAACCATAAACAACTGTAGTACGGGGAACAATAAAAATCAAAGGGAGATCAAGGAGCTCATTTCTAGGAAATGACCTCCCAAAAGTACTCAGAAAATTAACAGCTTTGCACTAATAATAACTAAAAATTTATTATACTTGATAGAGATACTGAAAAGTTGTTAATTCAAGTGATACTAATATATATAGTGAGTTTTTAAACCAAAATCACCAATTCTTGTGTTGATTTTTTTTTCTGGAATCCATAAGCATTATATATGTTAGAATCATTGATACACATAATCATATTTTTGAGATGGATAATTACTTGGGAAAATTGTCAGATAATGAAGAGATTCACCATTAACATACTATACAATTTTATAAAACTGAAACAGCACATACGAGGAGGTCATTGTTGGTGGCCATGAACGAGGATGGTCCCATATTTTAATATGTAATGCAAAAGAAGAGTTATATAGTGTTTAAGAGCATAGCTTGTGAGACAAAGAAAAGAATGATGTCCCAGCTCTGCCACTTACCAGCTCTGTGCCTTTGGGCAAGTTTTATAACTTCTCTGAACCCCTGTTACTACATCTGTATAATGAGGATAAATAATACTGCTTACCTCAGTAAAGTCTGGGAGGATTCACTGAGATAAATGTAAAAGTTCCTGCCAAATAAGTTAAGTACTGTTAAGTATTATGAAAAGAAGTAAACAAACATTTGGAAAATACTAAACTGTTAAATCCTTAAATGTCACTAAGTAACAAGAACTTGAAACTTTCCTATGATTAAATTAAGAATACAAGGGGGAAGAGCCAAGATGGCAGAGCAGCATGGAAGTTTTTTCTGTGTCTGAAGTCCATGAAATACAGTCAAAACAACACTAAACCATCCTGCACACCTAGAAAACTAATTTGAGGATTAACACAACAATCTGCACAACCTGAACCACAGAACACAGCAGGTAGGCAGCGTGGAGAGGTGAACAGGGGGAGTGAGAAGCAGTGGAGGAGGACAAGGAGCTGTTTTTGCTTGTGGAGAGAGTACGGGGACGGGGGAAGAGTATGGGAAAAGCACCTCCCCCTCTCCCCCCCCCCCCAAAGCAGCTGGAGAGAAAGTGGAAAAGTGGAAACAGCCGATGGGACTGGAAAAAAAAAAGGGGAGAAAGGAGAAAGAAGAGGGTATAAATTCCATTAAGATTCTAAACAGGGGGAGTGCAGAGTCTGAAACTCTGCAGCTCATTACCTGGAGGAGCTCTGGTGGGAAGGGCAAATCCCCGGGAGCAGAGAGTGAGGTCTGAGGGGTTCTTGGGCCACACAGGGAGAGGCGGTTTCCCTGCAGGGAGGACATTTGGTAGAGGCTGTGCAGTCACTCTACAGGCAAAGGTCCCAGCGGACCTTGGAGAACAACCACATTCACTGGTGCTGGAACAAGGACATTAAGGGGGAAGCCTAGTGCTAGATGTGTGTTCTGATTTTCCATAATCCCTCAAACGCTGCTGCTACACTATTGTGTGAACTTTTTCTGGGGCGGGATGGGACCCAGCCTCAGTCTTGGGGCATTGGCAGCAGCATGGTCCCATGAACGTTTCTGGGGTCAGGTGGATACCTGGTCATTGCTCAGTGACATCCTCCCCAGAGGGTCAGAACAGGTCAAATCTGCAGTCCCTCAGAAGTGAGGGGTTGGGAAACAGCCACATCTGAGATAAAACTCAGGAGGGAGGTGCTGCCTGGCAACCTGACGGCTTGGACACAGACTATAAAAGCAGGGAGTAGACAGAAATTGGAGACAAAGGGAAGGTGCGTAACTGTTGCTCGAGGAGAACAGACTTCTGATACAACAGACTGGGTAGCTGGGTAACCCCATTTTTACCCCTCCCACGCATGCGCATACACACCTACTAGTGCGACAATCCACCCCAGTAAGCTAAGCAGTGCCATCTAGTGGAGAACGGAGCAATTACACTAAGCCCTGGCCAACCTTGCTCTTCAGAGATCACAACTCTCTCCGCCTGCTGAGTTTACAGACTATAAGTTGCTTCACAGTTTGGGGTACCTGGGTGGCTCAGTCAGTTAAGCGTCTGACTTCGGCTCAGGTCATGATCTTACAGTTTGTGAGTTTAAGCCCCGCGCTGGGCTCTGTGCTGACAGCTAAGAGCTTGGATCCTGCTTCAGATTCTGTGTCTCCCTTTCTATCTGTTCCTTCCCCACTCGTACTCTGTCTCTCTCTCTCTCAAAAATCAATAAAGAATAAAAAAAAATTTATTGTAAATAATAAAAGTGCTTCATAGTTTGACTTCTAGGGGAAACCGATGTAATTTCAATTGTATTTCAGTCTGTTCACTGGTCTATCTATTCAGTTTTTTTAATTTTTCTTTTCTTTTCATATTCTTGAATACAGAAAGATAAAAAATTTATTTTCATTTTCAATTTTTATTAAAAATATTTTTCTTTAAATTTTCTACTATATTTTTTGTTTTCATAAATTTTTCAAATTTTATATTACTTCCATAATTTTATTTTATTCTATTTCATTGTATTCATGTTTTTCAAACCTTTTCCTTTTTTTTCTTTCTTTTCCTTTTCTTATCTTTCCCTTTTTTCTCTAATCTATCAAGGCCCTTTCAACAACCAGACCAAAACACACGTAGGTTCTAGTATCATTGATTTTTTTGTGTTGTTGTTAATTTTTTTAACCTTATTATTTCCTTGGCTTCCTTCAAAATGACATAATGAAGGAATTCACCCCAAAAGAAAGAGCAGGAAGAAATGACAGCCAGGGACTTAATCAACAGAGATATAAGCAAGATGTATGAACCAGAATTTACAATCGATAATAAGAATACTAGCTGGGATTGAAAATTGATTAGAAGACCTTTCTGAGGAGATAAAAGAAGTAAAACCTAGTGAGGAGGAAATAAAAAATGCTATAACTGAGCTGCTATCTCGAATGGATGTGGCAAGGATGGATGAGGCAGAGCAGTGAATCAGGGATATAGAGGATAAACTTATGGAGAATAATGAAGCAGAAAAAAGAGGGAGACTAAGGCAAAAGAGCACAATTTAAGAATTAGGGAAATCAGTGACTCATTAAAAAGGAACAACATCAGAAACATAGGGGTCCCAGAAGAGGAATGGAGAGAGAAAATGGGGTAGAAGGGTAATGTGAGGAGATCATAGCAGAAAATCTTCCTAACCTAGGGAAAGACACAGACATCAAAATCCAGGAAGCACAAAGGACTCCCATTAGATATTACAAAAACTGATCATCAACAAGGCAAATCATAGTCAAATTCACAAAATACTCAGGCAAGGAAAGAATCATGAAAGCAGCAAGGGAAAAACAGTCCTTAACCCACAAAGGAAGACAGATCAGGTTTGCAGCAGACCTACCCACAGAAACCTGGCAGGCCAGAAAGGACTGGCAGGATATATTCAATGTGCTGAATTGGAAAACTATGGAGCCAAGAATTCTTTATCCAGCAAGGCTGTCATTCAAAATAGGAGAGATAAAAAGTTTCCCAAACAAACAAAAATTAAAGGAGTTTGTGACCACTAAACCAGCCCTGCAAAAAATTTTAAGGGGGACTCTCTGAGGGGAGAAAAGACAAAAAAAAAAAAAAAAAAGACCAAAAGCAACAAAGACTAGAAAAGGACCAGAGAACACCAGAAACTCTAACTCTACAGGCAACATAATGGCAATAAATTCATATCTTTTAGTACTCTAAACGTCATTGGACTAAATGCTCCAATCAAAAGACACAGGGTAACAGAATGGATAAGAAAACAAGATCCATCTATATGCTGTTTACAAAAGACCCACTTTAGACCTAAAGACACCTTCAGATTGAAAGTAAGGGGATGGAGAACCATCTATCATGCTAATGGTTGACAAAAGAAAGCTGGAGTAGCCATACATATATCAGACAATCTAGACTTCAAAATAAAAAATGTAACAAGAGATGAAGAAGGACATTATATCAAAATTAAGGGGTCTATCCACCAAGAAGACCTAACAATTGTAAACATATATGCTCCAAATGTGAGAGCACTCAAATATACAATGAACTAATCACAAACATAAAAAAACAAAAAACAAAAAACAAAAAAAACCACCTCATTGATAGAATACAAGAATAGTACGGGACTTAAACACCCCACTGAAAACAATGGGTAGATTTTCTAAACATAAAATCAACAAGGAAACAAAGGCTTTGAATGACACACTGGACCAGATGGACTTAACAGATATATTAGAACATTTCATCCTAAAGGAGTGGAATATGCATTCTTCTCCAGTGCACATGCAATGTTCTCCAGAAGAGATCACATACTGGGACACAAATCAGCCCTCAACAAGTACGGAAAAACTGAGATCATACCGTGCATATTTTCAGACCACAAGGGTATGAAACTCGAAATTAACCACAAGAAAAAATTTGGAAAGATAACAAATACTTGGGAGACTAAAGAACATCTTACTAAAGAATGAATGGGCTAGCCAAGAAGTTAAAGAGGAAATTAAAAAGAACATGGAAGCCAATGAAAATGATAACAACACAGCCCAAAACCTCTGGGACACAGCAAAGACAGGCATAAGAGGGAAGTATATAGTAATCCAGGCGTTCCTAAAGAAGGAAGAAAGGTCTCAGATACACAACCTAACCTTACACCTTAAAGAGCTGGAAAAAGAACAGCAAATAAAACCAAAAACCAGCAGAAGACAGGAAATAATAAAGATTAGAGCAGAAATTAATGCTATTGAAATCAAAAAAACAGTAGAACTTATCAATGAAACCAGAAGCTGGTTCTTTGAAAGAATTAACAAATTGTTAAACCCCTAGCCAGTTTGATCAAAAACATGGAAAGCACCTAAAGAAATAAAATCAAGAATGAAAGTGGAGAGATCACAACACAGCAGAAATACAAACTAATATGAAATTATATGCAATTATATGCCAATAAAATGGGTAATCTGGAAGAAATGGACAAATTCGTAAAACATATAAACTACCAAAACTGAAAAAGGAAGACACAGAAAATTTGAATGGCCTCATAACCAGTAAAAAAATTGAATTAGTAATCAAAAGTCTCTCAAAAAACAAGAGTCCAAAGCCAGATGGCTTTCCAAGGGGAATTCTACCAAACATTTAAGGAAGAGTTAACACCTATTCTCTTGAAGCTGTTCCAAAAAATAGAAATGGAAAGAAAACTTCCAAACTCTTCCTATGAAGCCAGTATTACCTTGATTCCAAAACCAGACAGAGACCCCACTAAAAAGGAGAACTATAGACCAATTTCCCTGATGAACACGGATGCAAAACTCCTCAACAAGATATTCGCCAACCAGATCCAACAATACATTAAAAAAATTATTCACCACAGCCAAGTGGGATTTATACCTGGGATGTAGGGCTGGTTCAATATCTGCAAAACAACTAATGCGATTCATCGCATCAATAAAAGAAATGACAGGAACTGCACGATCCTCTCAATAGATGCAGAGAAAGCATTTGACAAAATACAGCATCCTTTCTTGATAAAAACTCTCAAGAAAGTAGGGATAGAAGGCTCATACCTCGAGATCATAAAAGTCATTTATGAAAGACCCACGTCTAATATCATCCTCAATGGGGAATAACTGAGAGCTTTCCCCCTAAGGTCAGGAAAAGACAGGGATGTCCACTCTCACCACAGTTATTCAACATAGTATTGGAAATCTTAGCCTCACCAATCAGACAACACAAAGAAATAAAAAGCATCCAAATTGGCCAGGTGGAGATCAAACTTTCACTCTTTGCAGATGACATGACACTCTACATGAAAACCCAAAAGATTCCACCAAAAAACTGCTAGAGCTGATGCATGAATTCAGCAAAGTCACAGGATATAAAATCAATGCACAGAAATCAGTGCATTCCTATACACCAATAATGAAGCAACAGAAAGAAATCAAGGAATCGATCCCATTTACAATTGCATCAAAAATCATAAAATACCTAGGAATAAATCTAGGTGAAGAGGTGAGAAATCTGTAACTGAAAACTACAGAAAGCTTATGAAAGAAATTGAAGACACAAGAAAATGGAAAAATATTCCATCCTCCTGGATAGGAAGAACAAATATTGTTAAAATGTCAATACTACCCAAAGCAATCTACATATTCAATGCAATCCCTATCAAAATAACACCAGCACTCTTCACAGAGCTAGAACACACAATCCTAAAATTTGTATGGAACCAGAAAAGACCCTGAATAGCCAAAGCAATCTTGAAAAAGAAAACCAAAGCTGGAGGCAGCACGATCCTGGACTTCAAGCTGTATTAAAAAGCTGTAATCATAAAGACAGTATGGTACAGGCACAAAAACAAGACACTCAGATCAATGAAACAGAATAGAGAACCCAGAAATGGACTCACAAACGTATGGCCAACTGATCTTTGACAAAGCAGAAAAGACTATCCAATGGAATAAAGACAGTTTCTTCAGCAAGTGGTGCTGGGAAAACTGGACAACGACAAGTAGAAAAATGAACCTGGACCACTTTCTTACAACATACACAAAAATAAACTCAAATGGATGAAAGACAGGAAGCCATCAAAATCCTCAAGGAGAAAGCAGGCAAAAACCTCTTGACCTTGGCCGCAGCAACTTTTTACTCAATGCGTTTCTGGAAGCAAGGTAAACAAGAGCAAAAGTGAACTATTGGGACCTCATCAAAATAAAAAGCTTCTGCACAGTGAAGGAAACAATCAACAACCAACAAAATGGGAGAAGATATTTGCAAACGATGTATCAGATAAAGGGTTAGTATCCAAAATCTATAAAGAACTTATCAAACTCAACACCCAAAAAACAAATAATCCAGTGAAGAAATGGGCAAAAGTCATGAACAGACACTTCTCCAAAGAAGACACCCAGATGGCCAACCGACACATGAAAAAATGCTGCACATCACTCATCATCAGGGAAATACAAATCAAAACCACAATGAGCTATCACCTCACACCTATCAGAATGGCTAACATTAACAACTCAGACAACAACAGATGTTGTCAAGGAGGTGGAGAAAGAGGATGTCTTTTGCATTGTTGGTGGGAATGCAAGCTGGTGCAGCCACTCTGGAAAACAGTATGGAGGTTCCTCAAAAGATTAAAAATAGAACTACCCTACGACCCAGCAATTGCACTAGTAGTTATTTATCCAAGGGATACAGGTATGCTGTTTTGAAGGGGCACATGCACCCCAATGTTTATAGCAGCACCAGCAACAATAGCCAAAGTATGCAAAGAGTCCAATTGTCCATCGATGGGTGAATGCAAAAAGAAGATATGGTATGTATATGTGTGTGTGTGTGTGTGTGTGTGTGTGTGTATACATATATATACACACACACACACATATATATACACACACACACACATACACATACACATACACAATGGAATATTACTTGGCAATCAAAAAGAATGAAATCTTGCCATTCACAATTATATGGATGGAACTAGAGGGTTTTTTGCTAAGCAAAGTTAGAGAAAAACAAATATGACATCACTCATATGACGATTTTAAGATTCAAAACAGATGAACATTAGGGAAGGGAAGCAAAAATAATATAAAAGCAGGGAGGTGGACAAAATATAAGAGACTCTTAAATACAGAGAACAAACAGAGGGTTGCTGGAGTGGTTGTCGGAGGGGGGATGGGCTAAATGGGCTAGGGGGAGTAAGGAATCTACTCCTGGAATCATTGTTGCAGTATATGCTAACTTGGATGTAAATTCAAAAATAAATAAATTAATTATTGAGGTAAAATGATAAGGAAGGAGCAGTTTAAGTACAGATAATACCATTCGTCTCTGTATGTGATAGGGAATAAAAAGGAATGACTTGCTACTGCTGGACAGAATAGGAAGATGGCATTGCTTTGTGAGAGCTGCTATGGGAATGGATTGCTCTGGACCAAGGATTGTCACAAAAGGTACTTTCACCCATCCATCCATCCACTACTCATCCACTATCTAGCTAACTATCCATCCATCCATCCATCCATCCATCCATCCAATCCATCACTCAACTCTTTAGTGGGTGAGGGTTAAGCACAGAAGAGCTGTGTACCTACCTACATCAAAGAATTACATCTTTGCTTTTGCTTATGAATGGATGGGGCATTTACACAGAATGAAAAAGCAGCATTTTGATGGATGAAAACGGGTTTGAAATGAAAGCCTAAGTTGTTTGAAAATGAACAGGACATTTAGAAAGGGGGTGGCACTGGGACCTTCATAATTTATTCTCAGCCTTCTTTATTGCTCTGATAGCAGAGAATTCCCCTCCGGTGTAATATACCAAAGAGGAATAAATTTCACTGTCTTTCATCTTTCCCAGGTGGTATGTAACTACAAGATCTAAGAATAGGCCAGACCCTGCAATAATCACTTTCCTAGTACTGTGGCAATCAAATAAGGAAAAAAATGCCTGCTGAAGTTCATAGGGCAGTCACATGGATTGCTCTACTTAGCAAAGATTCATTCTACTAATTGAGACAGGCTTAGAGAGACAACTGTCCCAATTAAGTTGTGGGTTATATCAGAAAGTATCAAGAATATCACTTATTCAATTACAAATAGAAATGTAATAATGTAAAATAATTATCCTACAGAATTTTTTTTTCTTTTTTTTTTCAACGTTTTTTTTTATTTTTGGGACAGAGAGAGACAGAGCATGAATGGGGGAGGGGCAGAGAGAGAGGGAGACACAGAATCGGAAACAGGCTCCAGGCTCTGAGCCATCAGCCCAGAGCCTGACGCGGGGCTCGAACTCACGGACCGCGAGATCGTGACCTGGCTGAAGTCGGATGCTTAACCGACTGCGCCACCCAGGCGCCCCTATCCTACAGAATTTTTAATATTCAAAGGGTGAATTATACACTCTAATACCTTGCATAATTAAAAAAATAAAAACAGTGTAGTTTTGAGAATACAGAATGTCTTCAGAGGCATAGTTTTACTAAAAACCTTCTTACCTACAAAGGCAAAAATTCATATTACATACACAAACCTGTACATAAAGGCTTTAGGGATTTAGGGTCCTGGTTTTTCCTCATGCTTGTGTATCTTAAAAGAAATGAATACAGCTTTAACTCTGCTTTAAATGCTGAGTATGTATAAAATCAGGACTCTGAAGCAGCAATTTTATAATTTCTATATAAATTACCATTCCAATCAAAAAGCATTCAAAATATTTTATCAGAATCACATCTGGCATCCATGACTCACCAAGATAGATGCCTGAGTCTTTGCTAGAAAGTAGAAACTCAGAGAATAATCACTTTTGCTATGGCAACCATTGCAGTGCAATCACCATAGTGACATGGAATGGAACAAACTGGACTTAGAATATTCCAAAAACATCTATTCACTTTAGGCTCCAAATGGCAATGTGTGCATATAAAATATTTTAGTTTTATCAAAAATTTATAACAGTATTATCTTTGCTGTGATAGGGACAGGTCAGGTGGAGGGAAACCAAGGTCTAGCAGGTTAGAGAGAAAAATGTTTAAATTGGTTGCCTTTACTTTAATCATGTCTAGAAAGATAAAAAAAAATAGTGAGAAGCTGTTCAAATACACTTGTTTCAGTGTTAAATAATATAAATACTATAGATAATACATGTTGTCAGAATTCACGAATTAGAAAAACAGAAATACGAGGACCAAGAATAAAAATCTGTAAGAACCCAGGATGTCTCCCAGTGAAATCAGCACTTATCTATTTCATTTTATTTTTTAAAGTTTATTTATTTATTTTTGAGAGAAGGGAGTGAGTGAGCAGGGGGTGCAGACAGAGAGGGAGAGAGAGAGAATCCTAAGCAGGCTCCACACCATCAGCACAGAGCCCGATGCAGGGCTTGAACCCATGAACCATGAGATCATGACCTGAGTCAAAATCAAGAGCTGGATGCTTAACCGACTCCGCCCCAGCACCCATCTATTTTAAAGATTCAGAACACTTTTTAGTTCAAGCACTTAGCTTTAATCAAAATGAGCAAAAATAATGTTAGATCAGTCCTGATCATGTAAATGACACTTAGAAGTTCTGGTTTAGTAGGATTAGGGTTAAAGATACTTAAAATATATCCTAAATTTGGGCCCAATTCTTAAAAACCAATTAGTTAAATAAACTAGAATATATTTTCATTTAATTAAATTATTCATTCAAAATTATTCATTGAGAATTTACAAAGTGACTGGCACCGCTCCAGGCATGATATATAGCAGTGGACAAAACACAACAATGGAGTATATTCTAGTGAGTACAAGAGTAAAATGCAGCATATGCCACTGTTCAATGCTATGAAGAAAAATAAAGAGGGAAAGGACATAGGAGTGCTGGGGGGGGGAGGGGTAGAATTTAAATACAGTGATCAGAGAAGGTAGCCTGCAATAGGCATTATTTTAGCAAGACTAGAAGGTTGTGAGGGAGTGACCCATGAGAAATATCTGGAGAAAGAACATTCTACAGAGAGGAATGAGCAAGGGCAGAAGCCCTCAGGGGAAACCATGCCTGGCCTGTCTGAAGGATACAAAGAGGCCAATGTGGCTGGAATACAGTTACATTTTTATACAATTAGGAAGAAAGGTGGGATACTTTGGGCAGGTACTCTTTCATTTACCCCTCATCCATCATCTAAAAGGCATTTTAACAAGGATACAATGATACCCAACTCTGTGCCTCTCCAGAGCTTGTATCTCCCATTTGTATCTTGTTTTAGTGTGGAACAGACATCTCAAACTTAACATGTCCAAAACAGAACTATTTACAGAACTTCCTCTTTCTACTCCTTTTCTACCTCGGTGAATGGTATCAATATCCAGACAGTTGTTCAAGCCCCAAACCTGTAAGTCATCCTTTCTTCTTCTCTTCCCTCCAATATCAATCAGTAAGTCCCATCAACTTTGTCTCCAACATCTCCTAAGTATGACCCCTTCTCTTATCTCCTAATGATTACACAGGTCCAAGTCATCATATCTTTTGCCTGGTTAATTGCATATCCTACTAACAAGTCTTCTTGAAGCTTCCAATTACATTTTGAATAAAATCCAAAGTCTTTACTTTGGTCTACAAGGCTCTAAAGACCTGGCCAAATGCCAGACTTCTTTTTGTTCCTTCAACATTTGCTTAGGTGTTATCTCTACATGGAACAGTTTCCCAAAACCTCATGTGACTTCATCTTGGGTCAAATATGACCTCTAATCAGCTACAGAACATAGCCCCTCTCACTTCCCATTACAATACTTTATTTCTTCAAAGCTCTTACCACTTTCTAAAAAACACCTTACTAATTTAATGAATTCTTCTTGACTTTCTCCCCTCAAATGAATTTAAACTTCATAAGGACAGGGTTCTCATATGCTTCACTTGTGGTATATGCCAAGCAGCTAGAATAGAGCAGTCCAAACAGTAGGCACTCAAAAAATATTTTTTGAATACATTAACATCTTATATATCTTTTGGTATATAACAGGAAGAAAACTGAATGGAAAAATAAGTGATCACCATACAATTTTAAAGAATAAACTATTTGATTGATATGTTTGTATCATAAATTCATTCAAAGGAATACAAGTATTATATTTCAAATTCCTTCAATCTAAGAATTATATCTAGTTTGTCCATACTCCATATATGAAAATATTCTGTATTTGAATCTACTTAATAAATTCTGATTGGCAGTGAAGGAGCTATGGTAGTACATTTAAGAGAGAGTATCTGAAACCTCAAGCATTTTTTTTCTTTTACTGATTATTCTCAATTGGAATTCAGTGTCACTTTTTGATGAAAAAACAAATAAAGCTACTTAACAAAAGAGCAGCCAGTTTACAAGTGTGTGAAACAAACAAACAGACTCCACTATTAAGTCTTTGAAATAAAAGGTAGTCTTAAATGACTCATACTGAAAATAGGCCCAGGAAACATAACACCTAGAACTTTCCCCTATACAACCTCTTTTATAGTATGATCATCATCTACTTGAAGGCATTTAATTTTCAAAATTCTTTTGTAAAAGAGAATATGAACATTCAGGTCTCCATTAGCATTCAGGCTAAATAATAAATTTAAATTTCCATACATGGCTCATCTGATTTACTTTTATTACCAAATCAAGCACTAACAAGAAATAATTTTAATTTAACAGCTTGTAATTAAATATATATCTAACTGTAAAACAAGAGAAAATATAACTGTCACGTTACTTTGAGCTAAGCATTTCAGTTCTACCATGGTTAATTTGGATTAAAATCTAATTTTTATCTAGTAGCATCTAGACTTCGTAAAATAATTTGATTTTGAAGTTTCTTGCTTTTTCTCTTTCACTTTAAGATTATCAATGATTATTTCCTGGGCTAGGCAAGGGAATACTCAACTGAATATTTGGTCTCAACCAGCACAATATTTAAAGGGTTTGATATCTTGAAATATCAAGGGTGACCAAGTTTTTAACTTTCATTAGCCCTTTTATTTCTTATAAAATTATTTAGATGATCTGATTGATCATTTCCAGGCTTTACCAACAACATGCTAGATATCCTCCCTTTGCTTACAGAATAAAATGTGATCTCCTTATGATGATCTGATATACACAAGTTAGCATCAGATTTGGATATATAAATTTATTTATTATGAGATTTAAAATGATTCAATCTATAGAATATGCTAACATTCTATGAAGGTTTCCTTTTTAAAAATATATATTTTTTTTAACGTTTATTTATTTTTTTGGGACAGAGAGAGACAGAGCATGAACGGGGGAGGGGCAGAGAGAGAGGGAGACACAGAATCAGAAACAGGCTCCAGGCTCTGAGCCATCAGCCCAGAGCCCGACGCGGGGCTCGAACTCACGGAACGCGAGATCGTGACCTGGCTGAAGTCAGACGCTTAACCGACTGCGCCACCCAGGCGCCCCTAAAAATATTTTTTAATGTTTACTTATTTTTGAGAGAAAGAGTGCATGAGCAGGGTAGGGGCAGAGAGAGAGGGAGATAGAGAATTCAAAGCAGGCTTCATGCTGTCATTGCAAAGTGCAAAGTGGGGCTCGAACCCAAGAACTGTGAGATCATGACCTGAGCTGAAGTTGGACACTCAAATGACTGAGCCACCCTATTAAGCTTTCTACTTTCCCTTTAGTTTTGTAGCTCTTTATTGATTTCTACTGTATCTGGCATTGTATACAAAATTAATGTTTTCTCTAAGCCTGATTTATATAATTCTATTTGATAGAAAAAATGTACCTTATGTTTCTTGACTTTTTGTCCTATATAATTTAATAAAGAGGTACCATCTTATTTACAGAAATTCTAGAATATAATATTCTGACCCAACTCTAACACATAGTTTAAAAGTGTTACATAGTAGGATAAGATATAAAACATGCTTTCTACAAGATGACTGCTTATTAGATGCATCTATGGGTTGCAGATTCCCCAAGTATCTCATCTGACACTAACCAGTGGCAGCCACTATTTATGAGCTGATCTCTAAGGCTCAGAGACTGCTAAAGAGTTCTGCAGACAATATCTTTTAGGCCATTAGTGCCCTTGTGACCTGTAAATGAAAAGGCCTTTTCTTGGTCATAATATTGTCAATGGTTTCTGACCACCTTGTAGTGCTTGTTTTTCTCTCTCCTTATTCCTCTGTAAAGTTGTTTATACCCCCTTCAGGTCTTGACTTCTTAGCTCTTGGAGGACTTTTAAACTTGCCTTGCTGTATTCCTGAAACTAGGTTTCTTAAATGTTCCCGCTTTGTTGTCTTATTAGTATAATTAATGTGATGACTCTAAAGTATCTCTAAGTATCCAAACAAGCTTTCTCTCCTAATTACCTATCTCTATGAAGGATGGTATAGAAAATAATTCTTTTAGTCATTCAGGGATTTTTTTTTTTTTAATTCACTACAGTCAAATCAATCACTAAATTGACTGATTGTTTCTTTATGTTTCTCACACTTGTTCCTCCATTAATTGATGTAGTTAAGTGCATGCTCTTAACACCTCATGCCTTGACCTGTCTCCTGACTGGTTTTTATCCCTATTAAAACCTGTATTTTAAACTTTAAATGTGCCTCCCTTTTGATATAAAAATCTCAAGCATCTTAGAGATTCTAGTAATTTCCACTTGAATTCCTATTCTATGTCTAAGGAGCAATACCTTCTGCATGCCCTAAAAGACCAGAAGATTTTAACTTTACTTTCTGAAGTTAATTTTAAAAAGGTATTAACACAGAGATGTCCAAAACTGCTCCACTACTTCCCACTGCTTTCACTGCACAAAATTAACATTTGTTCACCTGCTACTCATTTGGTAATTCAATGTGTTCCCAGTCCATTTTTATGTTTTTACATTTTTACAGAAACTCTATTCAAGCCTAAGTGGTGTATTCACTAGTCACTAACCACACCCTGTTTTTATACCTCTGTATATTTTTAACCAAACATCAGAGTTGTTTCAAAGTCCAGTCCAAAATCTCACATCTTCCATGAACCTTCCTACCCTTTCTTACCCTAAAGTGATTCAATTTGCCATAAGACTTTACATCTTGTCTATGGCATTAATTCTGCAATTAACAGTGAAATACAGTCTGGTGTCTCTTATATTATGGTGGTTGTTTCTTTATTCCTGTGCTTTTTCAAATTTGTCTTTTGTTTTCCAAATTAGACTATATATATATACATATATACACATATATATGTATATACATATATATATACATATATATGTATATATATATACACACACACACACACATATATATATATTTGAAAAAAATATATTTTAAGTTTATTTATTTGGAGACCGAGCATGTGAGTATGCATGCATGAGCAAGGGAGGGAATCCCAAGCAGTCTCTGCACTGCCAGTGCAGAGCCCCGTGCAAGGCTCAATTCCACGAACCCCTGAGATTGTGACCTAAGCCAAAACTAAGAACCAGGTGCCCAACTGACTGAGCCACCCAGGTGCGCCCAAGACTACAAATTTTGTTCTTTCTTCTTAATGTTTATTTATTTTTGAGAGAGAAAGAGCATGAGTGGGGGAGGGGCAAAGAGAGGAGACACAGAATCCAATGCAGGCTCCAGGCTGAGCTGTCAGCACACAGCTTGACACAGGGCTTGAACTTACGAACTGCGAAATCAGGACCTGTGCCAAAGTTGGATGCTTAACCGACTGAGCCACAAGACTGAGCCACAAATTTATTTTTTTATTAAATTTTTTTTTATGTTTAATCATTATCGAGAGAGAGAGAGAGAGACAGAGACAGAGACAGAGACAGAGAGAGAGAATGAACAGGGGAAGGGCAGAGAAAGCGGGAGACAGAATTCGAAGCAGGCTCCAGGCTCTGAGCCGTCAGCACAGAGCCCAATGCAGGGCTTGAGCTCGTGAACTGAGAGATCATGACCTGAGCGTAAGTCAGATGCCCAACTGACTGAGCCACCCAGGCATCCCAAGACTACAAATTACTTAAAGGCAAGGACCTTATCTTAAAAATCTCTGCATTCTTACATGGCATTCAGTATAATATTTGAAACATAACAAAGGTCTAAGTTTTGTATTTTATTTGTAGGAGTTAAAGATCTTGTTAAGTATATGACCACTCTAAAGAAGATTTCATGCAACTCAGAGAATAGGATCACTTATATATGAACTTAGTTAGAAATAGTATGACAAAAATATCTAACAACACTTTAAGCACATACTTTGCTGTCTTTCTTGCCATTGCTAATTATTACCCTTCCATAATTTACTTTTTCATAATTAAGCTCATATATTAAATCAATCTGACTACATAACAGAATACATGAAACACAGGGAATAAGATAACCTATTAACCTGCTTTCACATAACCATGACTATCAGTCTGAAATATTCTTTCTAGTCTGGTTTTGTTTCAGATGATTACATTGTGTAACACTGTTCTGTTCTTTACTTTGAACAGAATCTTCATAACCATCATTTTCATCAGCTGCATAATACTCTATGGTGTTTTATTTAGCTAATTTCTGGTATAGAATTTGTCTTATAAAGGAAATAAACAACATAATTAGTCTGAACAATTATTCTGTTGATTTTTTGGTAAAGACTCTTGATTTGTGTGATTTCAAATCACCCTACCCTTATTCTATACCAGAAGAGCCTAACTTTAAAGTAGATTTTTTTAATCTTTAACAAAATATTTTTTATTAGCAGCTAAAAACTTCATCATAGCTGTAAAAAAACCTTCTGTTCCTAGAAAACTTAAGTGAACTGGGAGCCATTTAAACCCTCTTTTCTGGTACAGGATTCTTCCTGTGAGCTCCATCATTTATTCCAGCATGTGCTTTTATTTTTTTTTTATCTATTTCGTAAATGGTGAATTTCTGAAATCATGCTGACTTCCTGGCTGTCAGTCAAACTTGACTTGGTTCTAAGAGAGTGCGGGTGGAGAAGGAGTTGAGGATGGAGGGCAGGATGCAATTCACAGATGTATTCTAATGTTTAGAAAATGTATATTTTGTTTATATTAATATTCATAACCTTATTCAATGCCATCTGCTTTTCTGGACTCATTAGCAGTCTTGTTTTTTAATAATACTCAACTAAAAATACATGGATTCTTTAAAAGACATTATGGATATTTACTTAGGGTTTACTGATATATTAAAAGTGGTTAGCAGGGAGAGGTTTGAAAGATGGTGGCACAGGAAGAAACTGAGCTCACCTCATCCTGCTGATCAGTTAGATTCCACCCATATCTGCCTAAATAACCCAGAAAGCTGCCAGAAGACTAGCAGAACAGACTCTCTGGAGCCAAGTGTAGACAAGAAGCTCACAGAAGAGGGTAGGAAGGGCAGAGAGGCGGTGCGTGCTACACGGACTGGCGGGAGGGAGACGGGGTGGTGGAAGGGCAGCCTGCCCAGCAAGGCGGAATCCCCGAATCTGGCTTGCAAAAGCAGAGGGGCTGGACTTTGTGAGTTCTGAGAGCCAGCAGGACTTACCATCTGGAATGTTATAAGTCAACAGCTCTGCTCGGAGAGCGGGAGGGCGAGAAGACACCCAGAGGGAAAGGTGTTGAGCCCTGGAAGACAGAGCTCAGCTTGGCAGGGAACAAAGGCGCTGGCCAGGGCCATCTCCCTCTCCCATCCCACACAAAATCCCAAAGGGAACCAGTTCCCATCACTGAACTTGCTTGCACAGTGCAAACACCCAATGCTGTGCTTCTCTGGACCCATCCCTCAGATGGGTCTGCCTGCCTGCCTCCCACCCAGGGCTAAAGGGCCCCTTCCGCAGGGGACCACAAAGGGCAAAGCAAGCTAAACCTGCCCCTCCCACCCATGAACACCTTTCGGATCCACCCCGGCTAATACACCAGATCCCATCAAAGCAGCACCACAAGCCTGGGAGTGTGCACGTAGCCCAGACAGGGGCCACACCACTCCACAGTGAGTCCTGCCCCTGGGAGAGGGGAAGATAAGGTACACACCAGTCTGACTGTGGCCTCAGCGGTGGGCTGGGGACAGACATCAGGTCTGACTGTGGCCCAACCCACTAACACAAATTACTCCAGACAGCACAGGGGAAGTGCCCTGCAGTTCCGGGCCACCCCAGGGACTATCCAAAATGACGAAATGGAAGAATTCTGCTCAAAAGAAACTCCAGGAAGTAGTGAGACCTAACGAACTGATCAAAAACGATTTAAGCAATATAACGGAACGAGAATTTAGAATAATAGTCATAAAATTAAACAATGGGTTTGAAAAAAATATAGACGACAGCAGAGAATCTATTGCTACAGAGATTAAGGGACTAAGAAATAGTCATGAGAAGCTAAAAAATGCTATAAACAAGGTGCAAAATAAAATGGAGATGACCACAGCTCGGACTGAAGAGGCATAGGAGAGAACAGGTGAAGAAGAAGATAAAATTATGTAAAAAGAGGAAGCTGAGAAAAAGAGAGATAAAAAAAATCCAGGAGTATGAGGGAAGAATTCGAGAACTAAGCGATGCAACCATGTGGAACAATATCCATATCATGGGAATTCCAGAAGAAGAGGAAGAGAGAGAAAGGGGCTGAAGGTGTACTTGAACGTATCATAGCTGAGAACTTCCCGGATCTGGGGAAGGAAAAAGGCAGTGAAATCCAAGAGGCACAGAGAACTCCCTTCAGATGTAACTTGAATGGATCTTCTGCAAGACATATCATAGTGAAACTGGTAAAATACAAGGATAGAGAGAAAATTCTGAAAGCAGCTAGGGATAAACACACTCTAACATATAAAGGGAGACCCATAAGGCTAGTAGCAGACTTATTTACTGAAACTTGGAAGGCCAGAAAGGAATGGCAGGAAATCTTCAATGTGATGAACAGAAAAAAAATATGCAGCCGAGAATCCTTTATCCAGCAAGTCTGTCATTTAGAATAGAAGGAGAGATAAACGTCTTCCCAAACAAACAAAAACTGAAGGAATTCATCACCACTAAGCCAGCCCTACAAGAGATCCTAAGGGGGATTCTGTGAGTGAAACGTTGCAAGGACCACAAAGGACCAGAGACATCACTACAAGCATGAAACCTACAGACATCACAATGACTCTAAACCCATATCATTCTATAATAACACTGAATGTATATGGACTAAATGCTCCAACCAAAAGACATAGGGTATCAGAGTGGAAAAAAAAAAACAAGACCGATCTATTTGCTGTCTACAAGAGACTCATTTTAGACTTGAGGACACCTTTAGATTGAAAGTGAAGGGATGGAGAATCATCTATCATGCTACTGGAAGTAAAAAGAAAGCTGGAGTAGCCATATTTATATCAGACAAACTAGACTTTAAATTAAAGGCTTTAACAAGAGAGGAAGAAGGGCATTATATAAGAATTACAGGGTCTATCCATCAGGAAGAGCTAACAATTATAAATGTCTATGCGCCGAATACAGGAGCCCCCAAATATATAAAACAATTAATCACAAACATAAGCAACCTTATTGATAAGAATGTGGTAATTGCAGGGGACTTTAATACTCCACTTACAACAATGGATAGATCATCTAGACACAGGATCAATAAAGAAACAAGGGCCCTGAATGATACATTGGATTAGATGGACTTGACAATATATTTAGAACTCTGCATCCCAAAGCAACAGAATATACTTTCTTCTTGAGTGCACATGGAGCATTGTCCAAGACAAATCACAGCATAAGTATAAAAGAATTGAGATCCTACCATGCACACTTTCATACCACAATGCTATGAAGCTTGAAATGAACCACAGGAAAAAGTCTGGAAAACCTCCAAAAGCATGGAGGTCAAAAACACCCTAGTAAAGAATGAATGGGTCAACCAGGCAATTAGAGAAGAAATTAAAAAATATACAGAAACAAATGGAAATGAAAATACAACAATCCACACACTTTGGGATGCAGTGAAAGCAGTCCTGAGAGGAAAACACATTGCAATCCAGGCCTAGCTCAAGAAACAAGAAAAATCCCAAATACAAATCTAACAGCACACCTAAAGGAAATAGAAGCAGAACAGCAACACCCCAAACCCAGCAGAAGAAGAGAAATAATAAAGATCAGAACAGAAATAAACAATATAGAAAACTGTATTGCAGTTCAATGTAGAAAACTGTAGAGCAGATCAATGAAACGAAGAGTTGGTTGTTTGAAAAAATAAACAAAATTGACAAACCTCTGCCAGGCTTCTCAAAAAGGGAGACGACCCAAATTGATAAAATCATGAATCAAAATGGAATTTTTACAACCAATCCCTCAGAAATACAAGCAATTATCAGGGAATACTATGAAATATTATATGCCAACAAACTGGACAACCTGGAAGAAATGGACAAATTCCCAACCACCCACACACATTCAAAACTCAAACAGGAAGAAATAGAAAGCTTGAACAGACCCATAATCAGCAAAGAAAATGAATCAGTTATTAAAACTCTCCCAACAAATAAGAGTCTAGGACCAGATGGCTTCCCAGGGGAATTCTACTAGACATTTAAAGCAGAGATAATACCTACTCTTCTCAAGCTGTTCCTAAAAATAGAAAGGGAAGGGAAACTTCCAGACTCATTCTATAAAGCCAGTATTACTTTGATTCCTAAACCAGACAGACACCCAGCAAAAAAAAAAAAAAAAAAAAAAAAAAAAAAAAAAA
>NW_024412421.1:1707849-1743067 GCF_014898765.1 Herpailurus yagouaroundi
TCTCAGTAAGATACTAGCAAATCAAATTCAACAGCATATAAAAAGACTTATTCACCATGAGTAAATGAGATCAAGTGGGATTCATGCCTGGGCTGCAGGGCTGGTTCAATATTTGCAAATCAATCAATGTGATACATCACATTAATAAAAGAAAAGAAAAGAACCATATGATCCTGTCAATCGATGCAGAAAAAGCATCTGATAAAATTCAGCATCCCTTCTTAATAAAGACGCTTGAGAAAGTCAGGATAGAAGGAACATACTTAAACATCATCAAAGCCATTCATTAAAAACCCACAGCTAATATCATCCTCAATGGGGGAAAATTGAGAGCTTTCCCCCTGAGATCAGGAACACAACAGGGATGTCCACTCTCACCGCTGTTGTTTAACATAGTGTTGGAAGTGCTAGCATCAGCAATCAGACAACAAAATGAAATCAAAGGCATCAAAACTAGCAAAGATGAAGTCAAGCTTTCACTTTTTGCAGATGACATATTATACATGGAAAACCTGATAGACTCCACCAAAGGTCTGCTAGAACTGACACATGAATTCAGCAAAGTCGCAGGATACAAAATCAATGTACAGAAATCAGTTGCATTCTTATACACTAATAATGAGCAAAAGAAAGACAAATAAAGAAACTGATGCCATTGACAACTGCACCAAGAAGCATAAAATACCTAGGAATAAATCTAACCAAAGATGTAAAAGATCTGTATGCTGAAAGCTATAGAAAGCTTATGAAGGAAATCGAAGAAGATACAAAGAAATGGAATAACATTCCATGCTCATGGATTGGAAGAGTAAATATTGTTAAAATGTCAATACTACCCAAAGCTATCTACACATTCAATGCAATTCCAATCAAAATTGCACCAGCATTCTTCTCGAAGCTAGAACAAGCAATCCTAAAATTCATATGGAACCACAGAAGACCATGAATAGCCAAAGTAATATTGAAGAAGAAGATCAAAGTGGGAGCCATCACAATTCCAGACTTTAGCCTCTACTACAAAGCTGTCATCATCAAGACAGTATGGTATTGGCACAAAAACAGACACACAGACCAACAGAATAGAACAGAACCCCAGAATTAGATCCACAAAAGTACGGCCAACTAATCTTTGACAAAGCAGGAAAGAATATCCAATGGAAAAAAGACAGTCTCTTTAACAAATGGCGCTGGGAGAACTGGACAGCAACATACAGAAGGATGAAACTAGACCACTTTCTTACACCATTCACAAAAACAAACTCAAAATGGATAAAGGACCCGAATGTGAGACAGGAAACCATCAAAACCCTAAAGGAGAAAGCAGGAAAAAACCTCTCTGACCTCAGCCACAGCAATTTCTTACTTGACACATCCCCAAAGGCAAGGGAATTAAAAGCAAAAATGAACTATTGGGATCTCATGAGATAAAAGGCTTCTACGCAGCAAAGGAAACAATCAACAAAACTAAATGGCAACCAACGGAATGGGAAAAGATATTTGCAAATGACATATCAGATAAAGGGTTAGTATCCAAAATCTATAAAGAGCTTACCAATTCCACACCTGAAAAACAAATAATCCAGTGAAGAAATGGGCAGAAAACATGAATAGACACTTCTCTAAAGAAGACATCCAGATGGCCAACAGGCACATGAAAACATGCTCAACGTCGCTCCTCATCAGAGAAATACAAATCAAAACCACACTCAGATACCACCTCATGCCATGCAAAGTAGTCAAATGAACAAATCAGGAGACTATAGATGCTGGCAAGGATGTGGAGAAATGGGAACCCTCTTGCACTGTTGGTGGGAATACAAATTGGTGCAGCCGCTCTGGAAAACAGTGTGGAGGTTCCTCAAAAAATTAAAAATAGATCTACCCTATGACCCAGCAATGGCACTGCTAGGAATTTACCCAAGGGATACAGGAGTACTGATGCACAGGGGCACTTGTACCCCAATGTTTAGAGCAGAACTTTCAACAATAGCCAAATTATGGAAAGAGCCTAAATGTCCATCAACTGATGAATGGATAAAGAAATTGTGGTTTATATACACAATGGAATACTACGTGACAATGAGAAAGAATGAAATATGGCCTTTTTTAGTAATGTGGATAGAACTGGAGAGTGTTACGCTAAGTGAAATAAGTCATACAGAGAAAGACAGATACCATATGTTTTCACTCTTATGTGGATCCTGAGAAACTTAACAGAAGACCATGGGGGATGGGAAGAAAAAAAAAACAGGTTAGAGAGGGAGAGAGGCAAAGCATAAGAGACTGTTAAAAACTGAGAACAAACTGCGAGTTGATGGGGGTGGGAGGGAGGGGTAGGTGGGTGATGGGTATTGAGGAGGGCACCAGTTGGGATGAGCACTGGGTGTTGTAGGGAAACCAATTTGAAAATAAATTTCATATTAAAAGAAAATGAATAAAAGTGTTTACTGATATGCTACCTAAAGTCATTAAAAATAGTGGGGAAATATAGTTATGTTTCTTAATGGGCTATATCCTATATTCTACACATTTGAACAATACCTGCATGTAAAAGTCTATGGTTAGTCAAATTTAAATAAATTTTAAGAAAAGCTACCAATAATGTTGTTAAAGTCAAGGCACTTATATAAAACACACAATCATAACACAAATAGAAGTTCTTAACTAGAGTTAAGGGAGGTATGTGTATTCTTGAAAATTATATAATGTTTTTTTCTAGAGGAAGACTTGCAAAAGGATTTGTTGTCAATCCAACTTATCAAGTCAGTCAGCAAATTTAAAAAAATTTTCATGTATAACTTCACTATTTGCTTATTAAAGACTATATGTAAATCAGGAACCAGAAATGAGCTCAAAATCAAAGTAACATGCAACATAACCAAACTAAAATACAGTACAACATAGAGATGTTGATATTTCTATCAAATAACACTATTTTTTAAAGTTTATTTATTTTTGAGAGAGTGTGTACGCACACATGCACACATACAAAGGGGCAGAGAGAGAAGGAGGGAGAGAATCCCAAGCAGGCTCTGCACTGTTGCAGAACCTGACATGAAGCTTAATCTCACGAACCACGAGATCATGACCTGACCCGAAATGAAGAGACCAGCGCTTAACTGACTGAGCCAGCCAGGTACCCCTCAAATAACACTATTAAACATGTTATAGCTGCCTTGGGATTCATTTCTATGACACTGAACAAAGAGCTGATTGAGCCAACTGAGCAAAGAGCAGTAATGACAACAAAAAAACAGGTAAGTCCAATGAAAAGATGTTATACAGTAATTTATTGTCATATTACTATGTGCCCAATAGTGTACTTTATTCACATTGTGTTCCTCACTATGGTCTTGGGAGGTGGATACAATTGTCATTGAAATTTGACAAATGAGGGAGCTGAGGCCTCTGGACATGGTGACATGTCATCTGGATTCTGAGGAAGAAGTTGAGGTATTTATTGGCAGAATGAAGGAAAAGTAGGAGGAGAGTGGGCTTTAAACTCCTAGGTAGTGGTCATCTAGACTACTTTACTATCTAATACAAAATTCTTTTTAATAATAACTGACAAATGATGAAAGAGGCATACATGCTTTGGAAGTTCCTAACCAAAGTGAACTTGATTTACAGTGTAGAATCTTAAGGAAAACAGAGATTCATGTGTCCTCATCTGGCAAATTCACAATAGATGTTACTCTTCTTTGAAATTATGATGTAAATAGAAATGGTTTTTAGTATTCAAGTTTCAAGAGGTCAGGTTAACTCCCAATTTTTTTTGTTCCATCATTTAGAAATGTATGAAGACTTCACGATAATCACTAGTTGGTATCCTTTAGAAAAGCCTCAACAGACTTCCTTGTTTTGCATGTTACTCCTGCAAACAGGAGTCCCTTAAGTTCAAATTATACTTTAAACATAAATGTCATAAATGGCCCCTTCTTGTGTTAAGGAATTGACCACATGCCATGTATAATCCTGGAAAAGACACCTTTTAAATCTTTAATAGTTCTGAAGACAATACAATTATATTCAGGTATGGGAAATTAATATGACTAGGTTAGAGAGAGGGGTAGAATTTGAAAGATGAAAAGAATCTTACCAAAGTCTGCAAATGCTGACTGTCCAATCACCACCATATTTTGAGGTTTTTCAAATACAGTATTGACAGAGAAATTTCCATCCTGTTAATGGCAGAAATGTTTGGATTAGACTATTATAATCCATTCATCTGTCAAGTGTGAAACAAAGCATTTTAACTGAGGCAGGGAAATAAATAATTTAAGGCTTTTGTTGTACTACAAAAAAACTATTCACTTTTCTGTTCTACTTTTACCATAAAAAAAAAAAAGAAAGAAAAAGCAACTGCTGTGAGTTGATAAAAATTGCCTGGAGTGCTTTCCTTGCCTTCTGGTGTTATATTCTTTACTAAATCTTCATTATAATTTCAGACATAATGAGTGTCTTCTCCTTTCAAGTACTGTGGAAATAGGAGTGTACTTGGTATATTCTTTATATTTGGAAATATAAAGAAGTATAAAAAATAGATCCTACCTTCAGGAAGCTTCCAGTTCAATTGGGAGATAAGATATGTCAAGAAAATAGAACTTCTGAAGGTAACACATAAGTGGTACAAGTAAGTAGCAAAGACACTGTTTTATAGATTTCAAAGGAAGAAGACTTCTATTGGGTACAATTAAGAAAAAATATCAAGATTCAAATGAGATGAGGGGTGACTGGGTGGCTCAGTTGGTTGAACATCTGACTTTTGATTTTGGCTCAGGTCATGATCCCAGGGTTGTGAGACAGAGCCCTACGTCAGGCTCTGCACTGAGCATGGAACCTTCTTCTTATGATTCATTCTTTCTCTTTCTCTGTCTCTGTCTCTCTCTCTCTCCCTATCTCTCCCCCAACCCATGACCCTCTCCCTGGCTTGTGTGCGATCTCTTTCTCTCTCTCTCAAAAAAAAAAAAAAAAAAAAAAAATTCAAATGAGATGATAATTCCATGGATCCTTAAAGGGCCATTCATTAGCAACTCAACTCAAGTTTGTGTATCATTGTGAAAAGGGAACAAAGGATTACAACAACTGGTAGGTGCTAAGGAGAGGAAGCTAAGCTAAACAAGAAAGAAAACCCATTAGAGATCCTTTGTTTCAGTTACTCTTTCCAAATGGAGAATTGCCTTTTCTTTCTATAATTTTATTGATTCATTCAGTCATTTATACAGCACAAGCAGGGGAGAGAGACAGAGAGAGAGAGACAGAGAGAGAGAGAGAGAGAGAGAGAGACAGAGAGAGAGAGAGAGGGAGAGGGGGAGAGAGAGAGAGAGAGAGAGAGAGAGAGAATCTTAAGCAGGCTCTACGTTAACTGCAGAGCCCAACATGAACCCTGAATCCATGACTGTGGGATTTGACCTGAGCCAAAATCAAGAGTTGGGCACCCAGGTGCCCTCCTTTTCTACAATTTTAGATTACAACACCAGAAAAATCAACAAAAAACCTGAACTTGGAGCACTTAGTTCTATACAGAGCATTCTTTTTATCACTGACATTTCTACTCACTATTTGCATACTTTGATTACTATATACTTTATATAGATAACTATATGTTGAAAATATTATAAAAATTAAAAAATTTTCTAAGGATAGTGCAGATTTGCAAGTTAATTTTATAAGGAGTCACTTCTGCTATTTTAGAGAAAGGCACTGCTGCATTGAAAACATGAAGACCAAATGCTCGAGGAACATGAGTAAGTGGGTAAGATTTGTCTTGTGACAAATCAAGTATTTTCCAATCATTTTAACAGTGTTATCTGCATGCAGAAACATGTTTCCCCTACGATTACTAAAGTATCTGATATACTTTTTGAATGATGCTTCTATAGAAATCTTATTTACATAGTGTCTTAAACTTATGATTCCCCTCCAGTCTTATGGAGTACCTGAAGTTACATTAGAGATATATCAAAGGTGCCAAATCTCTGACTGAAGTTCCCACTGCCTTTGCACTTTAGAAACATCATAGCATATGTTCACTCTGTAGAGTGGACATAATGGTTCTAGGATAAATGGAAAATCTCTTTTAAACTACATCAGCTTCACGTTAACATCAAGAGGAATGTCAACTCATTATACTGATTCAAGTGAACAAATTACTCCAGTGAAGTTCTGTTAAACTTAATAAGTATATGTAGAAGTGTTTCTGGATATAACCTCATGGTGCATTTCCGTCAAGAAACACTGAGTACTTCCCAGGTGATGGTCTCCCATGTCTAAGATGCCATATTAACCCCGAACCTCAGTAGAACAAAAGCAATAGTTCCTTTCAGTCACTGGGGAAAAAGAACATATTCTTGCTACAGTGAGAGCATGCAGAATACATTATATACATGACATAATTAGGGGAAGATAATACTTTATCAAATTTAACTTCCCTTTATTATCATTACTTATTCTTTGCTCTAATTGGTAACAGAAAAGTATATAACTCAATCTCAATTCAGATTAGTATCATTTACATATTTAATATTTGATAAAAATCATTCTATAAACTTTATCAACATGTTATTACTCTTATTAGATAACACATTTAAAAATTTTTTGTTTTTCAACGTTTATATTTATTTTTGGGACAGAGAGAGACAGAGCATGAACGGGGGAGGGGCAGAGAGAGAGGGAGACACAGAATCGGAAGCAGGCTCCAGGCTCTGAGCCATCAGCCCAGAGCCCGACACGGGGCTCGAACTCACGGAACGCGAGATTGTGACCTGGCTGAAGTCGGACGCTTAACCGACTGTGCCACCCAGGCGCCCCAGATAACACATTTTAAAGTGAAGTATGACCATACTTATTTTCACTTTTAACTTTATTTTTTTTTTAATTTAAATCCAAATTAGTTAGCAGATAGTGCAACAGTGATTTCAGGAGTAGATTCCTTAATGCCCCTTACCCATTTAGCCCAATCCCCCTCCCACAACCCCTCCAGTAACCCTCTGTCTTGTTCTCCATATTTAAGAGTCTCTTATGTTTTGTCCCCCTCCCTGTTTTTATATTATTTTTGTTTCCCTTCCCTTGTGTTCATCAGTTTTGTCTCTTAAAGTCCTCATATGAGTGAAGTCATATATTTGCCTTTCTCTGACTAATTTTGCTTAGCATAATACCCTTCAGTTCCATTCACGTAGTTGCAAATAGCAAGACTTCATTCTTTTTGATTCCAAGTAATACTCCATTGTATATATATACCACATCTTCTTTATTCATTCACCCATTGATGGACATTTGGGCTCTTTCCTTACTTTGGCTATGGTTGATAGTGCTGCTATAAACATGGGGGTGCATGTGTCCCTTCGAAACAGCACATCTGTATCCCTTGGATAAATACCTAGTAGTGCAATTGCTGGGTCATAGGGTAGTTCTATTTTTAATCTTTTGAGGAACCTCCATACTGTTTTCCAGAGTGGCTGCACCAGCTTGCATTCCCACCAACAATGCAAAAGACATCCTCTTTCTCCACATCCTTGACAACATCTGTTGTTGCCTGAGTTGTTAATGTTAGCCATTCTAACAGGTGTGAGGTGGTAGCTCATTGTGGTTTTGATTTGTATTTCCCTGATGATGAGGGATGTGCAGCATTTTTTCATGTGTCGGTTGGCTATCTGGATGTCTTCTTTGGAGAAGTGTCTATTCATGTCTTTTGCCCATTTCTTCACTGGATTACTTGTTTTTTGGGTGTTGAGTTTGATAAGTTCTTTATAGATTTTGGATACTAACCCTTTATCTGATATGTCGTTTGCAAGTATCTTCTCCCATTCTATTGGTTGCCTTATAGTTTTACTGATTGTTTCCTTTGCTGTGCAGAAGCTTTTTATTTTGATGAGGTCCCAAAAGTTCATTTTTGCTTTTGTTTCCCTTGCCTCTAGAGACATGTTGAGTAAGAAGTTGCTGCGGCCAAGATCAAAGAGGTTTTTGCCTGCTTTCTCCTCGAGGATTTTGATGGCTTCCTGTCTTACATTTAGATCTTTCATTCATTTTGAGTTTATTTTTGTGTATGGTATAAGAAAGTGGTCCATGTTCATTCTTCCGCATGTTGCTGTCCAGTTTTCCCAGCAGCACTTGCTGAAGAGACTGTCTTTATTCCATTGGATATTCTTTCCTGCTTTGTCCATACTTATTTTCAAACATGAAATTGCTTTGCACCTATCTAACGTAGGAAATACTAGCATATAATCAAGACTCTTTCATACCTAGAGAGCAGAATAGACTAATGGAAAGGGCACTAGATGTAGAGTTAGATGACAGGGGTTCTAGTTCCGCTTTCATTGGTAAGTTGTATCACTTTGGAACAGCCACTTACTGTTGTGGGTCTCAGCTCTAAGCCCTTAGAAGGGGATAAACATATGGTCTACTTGAGGGTTCTATATGGTATCAATGCAATGACAAATTAGAAAGTATTCTACAAAATGTAAAGTTATTAGGCAATTATATAGTATTTTTATAATGGCAGTCCTATTCTTAGGAGCTAAGAGTACCTTTTTCATGGACTGCTATTTGACATGAATGCACTATACTTGGTCTCATTCTTTACCATGCTGTTCTCACTGGTCTTCACTGTTGAAGCCATTAGGGGTTCTGCTGCAGCTATGTCTTTTGCCTTTCCTTTTGTCTGTACAACAAACAACTTACACTGTTTGCTAGCTTTCAGTTCCAAATAAGTTAGCTCTACTCTAAAAGCATCTGTTTACTTATCTTGAAAATGTATTTTTACAAAGTTTTGTGAAGATTAGTGAGATAGTCCATATAAAGTGCTTAGTAGAATATATGCAGACAGTATGGATTTAGTAAACATTAACTATTATCACTAGTAGGAACACTAATAATAATACCACTATTCCTGCTACAAACACTACCATCTGTCATTGAAGCAGCTAACCCACTGCCAGTGACAGTGGACACTACCTGCCAGTTTATGCTTAAATTCCAACCACAGGTGCAATGATATAACAAGTATCTTTTTTTATAGATGGCTACCCATGCATTGGCCTATATGTTTTAATATTTAATGTTAAAATTGTTATATTTACAATGTTTGAGAAAATGACCAAGAAGTAATATCTGATGACTATTTTGTGTTTACATCTTTATTCATATAAAGTAATGATTCTCAACGGGGGTGATTTTGTTCTCCAAGGACACTGGGCTATGTCTGGAGATCTTTTTGATTGTCAAAATCGGAGGTAGCTACTAGCATCTAAGTGAGTAGAAGTCAGAGAAACTGATAAACCACCTACAATGCATAAGACGGAACTCTATGGTAAAGAATTATCTGGCCCCAAATGATAATAGTGTCAAGACTATAAGTTTCTAACATAAAGGGTGGTAGGTATTGCCCAAGGGTCTGGCTTTGCCATTTTTGTCCTTAGTCTTTTCCTTTGTGACACTTACCTAGTCTGTTCCTTGAACTCTAGTCCTATATTTCTTTTTTTTTTTAATTAAAAAAATTTTTTTTAAATTTAGTTCCAAGTTAGGTAGCATATGGTGCAACAATGATTTCAGGAGTAGATTCCTTAATGCCCCTTGCGCATTTAGCCCATGCCCCCTCCCACAATCCCTCCAGTAACCCTCTGTTTGTTCTCCATATTTAAGAGTCTCTGATGTTTTGTTTCCCTCCCTGTTTTTATATTATTTTTGTTTCCCTTCCCTTATGTTCATCTGTTTTGTCTCTTAAAGCCCTCATATGAGTGAAGTCATATGATATTTGTCTTTCTCTGTCTACTCCTACATTACTAATTGCCTTCTTGATATGTCTCTTATCTGAAATAATTTTTTTTTCCTACCTCAAATTAGATATTTCATTTGTCTTTTCTCTGGTCACTAGTACAAAACACAAATTACCCTTGCATTGATAAATATTTTTCATATTTATCCCTTCTAGGCCATTCCCAATACTTTATTCCTTTAATCATTCACCTCTTTCCCAGGTGATAGTAAATTCCACCTAAGTTATCTCCCTGCTTCCAGATTTTCCATGCAAACTTATCTGATATGCAGTAGTAAGATAATGGCAACAATGAGAAGTCTGTTCATCTCACCTTCAGTCCTAAAAGGTTTAGAAGCTTCTCAATAAATATTTAAAAGATGAAATTACTTAGTTTAGAAGTCAAAGCTTCTGCTGATCTTGTCTAAACCAATTCTTCTTATCTTACCTTCCAGTATCTTTTCATGCTCTGGGCCAAACCAGCCATGTTCAACTCTCTGAATATGTCCTGGGTTCCTGTGTACTTCCTTCCCCATTTCTTTCTCTCACTTCCAACCACTAACATCCTGCTCATTTGTACTGGCCATTTCAAATACCACATCTTTATGGAGTCTTCCCTGATGATCTTTGGTAGACCAAACAGAAGCAACTGCTCTGTCTCTGAGCTACTTGTAGCATGAGGTTTGTATACCTCATTATACCAGCCAGAGCTGCCCATACTTAGCCTTCTTGGCCTATAAGCTCCATTAATTTATGTGCCTCCCAGAGCACCTGCATGGGACTGTGTACACAATTCACATTCTAATGAGATTTGCTAAAGCTCTAGTTCTACTACCTAAAATGGCTTTATAGATATTTGGAGGGTTTTTTTTGGTCAACTAGTGTATCCTACAAATTGTTTGTCCAATCTCTAACTGAAAATAATCCTCCATTTAACAAAATCTACACTTTATTTAAACTAGTTAATACTAAGTCTACATTTCCCTTAACTGTACCAGTGACTTATTGTCAATATGGGTATATTACAGATCCAGCTGTTTTACTGCAAGAACAGCCCTTAGTCTCTACTGCCCATCACTTACTTTATTAACTTTCTTTAAAAGAAAACAATAGAAGAGACCAAATAAATATCTGGTCTCTTCTTGAAGGTTTTCCCCTACTACATTGCTTTACTAGGTTTAATTCCAAAGACTGCCATGATTTGCAAGACCAGGAAACTTCCCTAATATACCCGACTTCTCTAATATATAACAGAGAGTCAGACAAAATGAGGAAACATAGGAATATTTCTTAAATGAAAGATATAAAGCCACAGCAAAAGATCTAAATGAAATGGAGATAAACAATATGCCTCATAAAGAATTCAAAGTAATGGTCATAAAGACACTCACTGGACTTGCGAAAAGAGTGTAGAACCTTAGTGAGACATTCAAAAAGAGATTGAAAATATAAAAAAGAACCAATTAGAGAACAAGAAGATAATAACTGAAATTAAAAAAGCACTAGAGGGAATTAATAGAAGATCAGAGGAGATAGAAGAACAAATTAGTGACCCGGAAGACAGAGTAATGGAAAGCAACCAAGCTGAACAGCAGAGAGAAAGAAGAATAATAAAAAATGAGAATAGACTTATGGAAGTCAGTGACATCATCAAGTGTAATAATATTTGCATTATAGGCATCCCAAATGGAGAAGAGACAAAGGGGCAGAAAATTTATTTGAAAAAATAATAGCTGAAAACATCCCTTGGTGAAAAACATTTGGTGAAGAAAACAGACATCCAGATTCGGGAGGCACAGAAAGCCCCCAACAAAATCAACCCAAGCAGGTTCATAATGATACACATAATAATTAAAATGGCATAAAGTACTGATAAAGAGAGAATTTTAAAAACAGTAAGAGAAAACAGTTACATTCAAGGGAAACCACATAAGGCTTATAAGCTTATTTGCCAGCAGAAAGTTTGCAGGTCAAAAGGGAGTGGAATGATATATTCAAAGTACTGAAAGGAAAAACCTGCAACCAAGAATATTCTACCCAACAAAGTTAACATTCAGAAGAGAAAGAGAGATAAAATGTTTCCTAGACACACAAAAGTTAAAGGAGTTCATCAACACTGAGCCTTCTGAGAAATGTTAAAGGCAATCTATGAATGGAGAGAGAAGGCCATAATAATTAGGAGTAAGAAAATTATGAAAGGAAAAAATTTCACAGGTAAATACAAACATAAGGAAAGCAGATTAATCACTTATAACACCAGTACAAAAGTTAAAGGGGACAAAAAGCAGTAAAATCAATTATATCCGTAAAAACCAGTCAAGGGACTCATAAAATAAAAGGATGATGGGGCACCTGGGTGGCTCAGTCGGTGAGTGTCCACTTCAACTGAGGTCATGATCTCACTGTTTGTGAGTTTGAGTCCCATGTTGGGTTCTGTGCTGACAGCTCTGAGCCTGGAGTCTGCTTCAGATTCTGTGTCTCCCTCTCTCTGCCCCTCTCCTGCTCACACTGTTTGTCTCTCTCTCTCAAAAAGAAATAAACATTAAAAAAAAATAAAATAGGATGAAACGTATTATGTCATGTACGTAAAACATAGTGGGGGGTGGGGAGTAAAAACTTAGTGCTTTTAGAATGGTTTAAATTTAAGTGACCATCAATTCAATACACAGTATTGTATGCATAAGATGTTATATATAAGCCTAAAGGTAACCATGTAATCAAAAAATTACACAAAAAATATACACAAAAAATAAAGAATAAGTAATCCAAGCATATCACTAAAGAAACCCATCAAACCACCAGGGAAGACAACAAAAGAAGAAAGGAACAGAGAAGAACTATAGAAACAGACATAAAACAAGTAACAAAATGGCAGTAAGTACATACCTATCAATAATTACACTGAATGTAAATGGACTGACTACTGCAACTAAAAGACACAGGATGACAGAATGTGTAGAAAGGCAAGACACAGCTATCTGTTGCCTATAAGAGACTCATTTCAGACCTAAAAACACATGCAGATTGAAAGTAAAGTGAGGAAAACAATTTACCATGCAAATGCAAGTGAAAAGAAAACTGGGGTAGTAAAACTTGTATCAAAGAAAAGAGACATTAAATAAAAGACTGTAGGGCTGCCTGGGTGCCTCAGTGGGTTAAGCGTCAGACTCTTGGTTTAGGCTCAGGTCACGATCTCACTGTTTCATGGGTTTGAGTCCTGCATCAGGCTCTGCACTGGCAGCATGGGGCCTGCTTGGGATTCTCCCTCATTCTCTCTCTGACCCTCCCCCACCAGCACTGTGTCAGTTTCTCTCAAAATAAATGAATAAACTTATTTTATTTTTTATATGAAATTGTCAAATTGGTTTCCATACAACACCCAGTGCTCATCCCAAAAAGTGCCCTCCTCAATGCCCATCACCCACTTTCCCCTTCCCTCCACCCCCCATTAAATAAACTTTAAAAAAAAAAAACCCAAAACACAAAGACTGCAACAAGAGACAAAGAAGGGCACTACATAATGATAAAGCGAACAATCCAACAAGAGTATGATACAGCTAATTGTAAATATTTATGTACCCCACATGGTAGTACCTAAATACATAAAGCAAATACTTACAGACATACAGGAAAAATCAACAGGAATACAATAATAGGGAGCTTTAACACCCCACCTACATCAATGGATAGATCATCCAGACAGAAAATCAACAAAGAAGCAATAGCGTTGAATGACATACTGGATGGACCTACAGCAGTGGAATACTCATTCTTTTCAAGTGCACGTGGACCATTCTCCAGATTAGATTACATACTGGGTCTCAATAAATTCAAATAGACTGGAGCACATCATGTATCTTTTCTGACTACAACATCATGAAACTAGAAATAAATCACAAGAAAGAATCTGGAAAGGACACAAATACATGGAAGCTAAGTGATATGCTACTAAACAATGAATGGGTCAAGGAAGAAATCAAAGAGAAAATAAAAAAATACTGCAGACAAATGACCATGAAAACACAAGAATCCAAAATGTTGGGGATGTAGCAAAAGCGGATCTAAGCAGGAAGTTTACAGTAATAGATGCCTCGAGAAACAAGAAAAATCTCAAATAAGCAACCTAACCTTACACCTAAAGGAGCTAGAAAATAAAAACAAATAAAATCCCAAACCAGTAGAAGGAATTAATAAAGATTAGAGCAGAAGTAAATGAAATAGAGATTAAAAAACAAGAGATCAATGAAACCAGAAGCTGATATATTAAAAAGATCAACAAATATTGATAAATCCTTAGCCAGAGTCATAAAAAAATCAGAAATGAAAGAGGAGTGCATGGCGACATGCAGAAGAGTGAAACTAAACCACTTTCTTAAACCATACACAAAAATGGATGAAAGACCTAAATGCGAGACAGGAAATCATCAAAATCCTAGAAGAGAACACAAGTAGCCACCTCTTTGACTTCGAACACATGAACTTATCAGACATGTCACCAAAGGGAAAAAAAAGAAAACATGAACTATTAGGACTTCATCAAGATAAAAAGGACAGCAAAGGAAACAAAACGAAAAGGCAGCCAACGGAATGGGAGACTATATTTGCAAACAACATATCTGATGAAGGGTTAGTATCAAAATCTACAAAGAACTTATCAAACTGAACACTCCAAAAAACAAACAACTCAGGTATGAAATGGGCAGAAGCCATGAATAGACATTTTCCCAAAGAAGACATTCAGATGGCTGACACATGAAAAGATGCTCAGCATCACTTATCATCAGAGAAATGCAAATCAAAACCATGATGAGATTATCACCACACACTTGTCAGAATGGCTAAAATTAACAACACAAGAGACAACAGGTGTTGACAAGGATGCAGAGAAAGGGGAACCCTCTTGCACTGCTGGTGGGAGCACAAACTGGTGCAGCCATTGTGCAAAACAGTATGGGAGGTTTCTCAAAGAACTAAAAATAGAACTACCTATGATCTAGCAAGTGTACTATTAGGTATTTACCCAAAGGATACAAAAATACAGATTTGAGTAGATGCATGCACCCCGATGTTTTTACAGCAGTAGTATCAACAATAGCCAAACTATGAAAGAGCCCAAATGTCTATTGACCAATGAATACATAAAGAGGACGTAGTATATACATACAATGGAATAGAACTCAACCATCAAAAAGAATGAAATCTTGCAACAATGTGGATGGAGGTAGAAAGTAAAATGCTAAGTGAAATAAGTTAATCAGAGAAAGACAAATACCATATGATTTTACTCATATGTGGAATTTAAGAAACCAAACAAATGAACAAACAGGAAGCAGAAAAAGGAGAGGGAAACAAACAGCATGAGACAATACAACAAACGATATCTTAATGATAGAGAACAAACTGTGGGTTGAAGGAGGGAACTGGGGGGGGACATGGGCTATATGGGTGATGAGTATTAAAAGGAGGGCACTTGTTGTGATGACCACTGGGTGTTATATATAAGTGATAAATCACTGAATTCTGCTACTGAAATCAATATTGCAGTGTATGTTAACTAAAATTTAAATAATAAAAAGAAATGAAAGAGGAGAAATAACAAGTGATGCCACAGAAATACAAAGGATTATAAGAGAAGAGTGTGTGAAAAATTATATGTCAACAAATTGGACAACCTAGAAGAAATGGCTAAATTCCTAGAAACTATAACTTCTTAAAACTGAATCGGGAAGAAATAGAAAATTTGACCATACCAATTACTAGCAGTGAAATTGAATCAATATCCAAAAAACTCCCAACAAACAGAAGTCCAGAACCAGATGGCTTCACAGATGAATTCTACCAAACATTAAAAGAAGAGGTAATACCTAATCTTCTCAAACTATTCCAAAAAACAGACGAGAAAGGAAAGCCATCCAATTCATTTTATGAGGCCAGCATTACCCTGATACCAAAACCAGAAAAAGACACTACAAACAATGAAAATTATAGGACACTAACTATGATGAACATAGATGGAAAGGTCCTCAACAAAATATTAGCAAACCGAATCCAATATTCGTTTTAATCATTCTTAATCATTCACCATGATTAAGAGGATTTATTCCAGAGATGCAAGGGTGGTTTAATATTTTCAAAGCAGTTAATATGATATGTCACATTAACAAGAGAAAGGATGAAAACCATGTGATCATATCAGCAAATACACAGCAAGCATTTGAGAATGTACAACATCTATGCAAGATAAAAACTCTTAACAAAGTAGTTTTAGAGGAAACCTACCTCAACAAAATACAGGTCATATACGAAAAACTCATGGGTAATATATGCAATGATGAAATGCTGAGCTTTTCTCTAAGATCAGGAAGAAGACAAGAATATCCAGTCATCACTTTTATTCAACATAGTACTGGAAATCCTAGCCATGGCACTAAGACATCCAAATCATCCAAATTGGTAAGAAGTAAAATTTTCACTATTTGCAGATGATACGTATAGAAAAAAAAAACCTACTAAAATATGTACCAAACATCTACTAGAACTTATAAATGAATTCACTAAAGTCACAGGACATAAAATTAATATACAGACATCTGTTGCATTTACATACCCTAATAATGGAGTAGCAGCAGGAGAAGTTAAGAAAACAATCTCTTTTACAACTGCACCAAAAATAATAAAATACAAATATACATATCCAAGAAGGTGAACGACATGTACTCCAAAAACTATAAAACTCTGATGAAACAAACTGATGATGACACAAACAAATGGAAAGGTATTCCATGCTTGTGGATTGGAAGACCCACTATTGTTATAATTTCGATTATACAGTCTACAGATTTAATGCAATCCCTATCAAAATACAAATAACATTTGTCACAGAACTAGAACAAACAATCCTAAATTTGTATGGAATGCAAAAAGACCCCAAATAGCCAAAGCAATCTTGAGAAAGAAGAAGAAAGCTAGAGATATCACAATCGCAGATTTCAAAATAGAGTACAAAGCTATAGTAATCAAAGCAGTGTGGCACTGGCACAAAAATAAACACATAGATTAATGGAACAGAATATAGTCCAGATATAAACCCACACTTATATGTTCAAGTAAGAATATATAATGGGAAAAAGAAACTCTCTTCAACAAATGGTATTGTGAAAACTGGACAGCTAAATGCAAAAGAGTGAAAGTGACCACCTTACACCATACAGAAAAATTAAATTCAAAACAGTTTAAAGACCTAAATGTGAGACCTGAAACCATAAAATTCCTTGGAAGAAAACATGTGGTAACTGCTTTGACATTGGCTGTAGCAATATTTTTCTAGATATCGCTCCTCAAGCAAGATAGACAAAAGCGAAATTAAACTATTGAGACTATACCAAAAATCAAAAGCTTTTGCACAGTAAAGGAAACCATCACCAAATCAAAAAGGCAACTTACTGAATGGGAGAAGTTATCCAACGGGATATAATAGGAAATGATATCCAAAAAGGGGTTGATATCCAAAATATAAAAATACCTTATATAACTCAACATCAAAAAACCCAATAATTTGATTTAAAAATGGGCAGAGGAACTGAATGGACATTTTTCCAAAGAAGAAATAAATGGCCAACAGACACTTAAAAGATGTTCAACATCACTAATCATCATGGAAATTAAAATGATCATTAGATCATTTTACACCTGTCAGAATGGTTAAAATAAAAAACGTAAGAAATAACAAGTGTTGGCAAGGATGTGGGAAAAAAAGGAACGCTCTGTGTATTGACTGTAATGCAAACAGATGCAGCTACTGTGGAAAACAGCATAGAAGTTCTTCAAAAAGTTAAAAATAGAATTACCATATGGCCCAAGGATTCCACTCTAGGTATCAACCCAAAGAAAATAAATGTACTAATTTGAAAAGATATATGTACCCCTATGTTTATTGCATCAGTATTTACAATAGCCAAGATATGGAAGCAACCCAAGTATCCATTCACAGATAAAGAAGAGGTGTTGTATATATGCAATGGAATATTACTCATCCATAAATACAAATGAGATCTTGCCATTTGCAATAATATGGATGACTCTGGAGGGTATAATGATAAAAAACATTAGTCAGAGAAAGACAAATATCATATGATTTTACTCATACGTGGAATTTAAGAAACAAACACATAAAGAAAATGAGAGAAATTAAAAAATAGCCTCTTTAATATAGAGAACACACTAGTTGCCAGAGGGGAGGTGGGTGAGGGGATGCCTGACATAGATAAAGGGGATTAACAGTACAATTATCCTGATAAGCACTTAGAAGTGTATAGAGTTGCTGAATCATCATACTGTACACCTGAAATGAACATAACACTGAATGTTAATTATACTTAAATTAAAAATCTAACCTAGGGCAAAAGAAAATCAGCCTAGGCTGAGAGGATATCAAACAGTTAAAAGTATTTCATAATTTTATTACACCTTATATTTATGTGCAATGAGGCTTTTTGTCCTCCATCTGGATATAGATTAATCAAAATGATTGATTTTCTCATATCTAATACCTCAAGATTCACTTTAGGTATTGTTTTCAAGGCCACCTAAAAAACAAATATCCCCCAGCAGTGGGAGATTTAATTTATAGTAATAATTAAGTATATAACAATCATATTTCTACTATCAGTAGAAGAAATATGATTAATTTTTTAAAAAGTAAAGAAAAATAAATTGTTCTGGTTTAGTTATATTTCTCACTTTTCCCATGTTAAGAAAAAAGAAGGATCAAGTTGTTTACTGTAGAAGTAGCATTTAGAAGTCCTGCTCTTATCTACACATAGCTTCTCCACTCATCCTAGTTTCCTTCTATGAAGAAATTTGAGTCATGACCAACATCAATTACTATGCTTTACTTGAAGGCTAATAATGAACTTCCTTCCACAAACTTGTACTGTACATTTTTTGAGATATGCTTATTTTCCATCCATATTTAATAAAAAATGTAAAATGTTATGGGTTTAATTTGAATTGAATAAAACACAATCATCAGTAAATAGATGAGAAATTGAGGGATCTAAAATTACAATTTGTTAAGTGTCTACTGGGTACCTGGCACTTCACACACATTGTTTCATTTAATCTTCACTTTCACATTACATGAAGCAGACACTCTTATTCTCGTTTTGCATATGAGGAAAGTCAGGTTCAACACTTGACCATTACTTGATGAAAGTCAGTTGGCCAATCTGGCCTGTCCTCAAATCCTGTTTTCTGTTACATAGCATGAAATTCAATTTTAAGACTTAGAGTGTTCTATTCTTCATTAATTAATATTTCATACAATCTACATCAAGCTAAAAGTAAAATAAAATAAAATCAGCAGTTTGGGAGTCTTCTACTTGCAATTAAAAATATATATATATTGGGAAAGACTCCTTAATCCTGGTCAAGTTGGCAGTCAGTTTAGTGTGTGTTGTTCTTATTATTTTATATAAGCCTGAAGGCAAGGAGGAAAAATTAGTCTTTTAAAAAAGGGTTTTTTTCAATAAACCATCATGCTGACAAATTAAATGATAGTAACCTCTCTCAACAGCTGACAGCCTAGCAGGGGCCCTGTTAACATTCACATTAGGGCAGACTGATTGGTTTAATTGGCAGTCATGCCTAAAAACCTGCAGAGGAATTGATGCTGAATGAATCATTTCCTTCAGCAATATTCAGCAGTTTGAATGCAGCAATGCAACCAAAGGCTCTTAAAGTTGTTCTATTTATTGTTGAAACCAACCAACCAAGTGATTACTTTCATTTTATTTTCTAAAATTGTGTGCTTTTACTGAAAGCCATCATTTAAAAATGCTTCAAAGAAAAGACTTCTTACCACATTTTCCCATATCTCAAACTGGAAGGTACTAGAGGCAGACAATGTCGTGAGGAACAAATCTAGAAGGAAAATAATAGAATTGTAAGTGTTGTTACTGATGTGTACATTTAAAACAGGAAGAAATGCAATATATAAAAATAGTTAATACAGTTGTACTTAAACATATTTTAAACTATATTTTAAGGAGCTTGATCCCATCAAAGAAAGCAAGCAGATGATCCTGTACTTGTAAATTAAGGAAAATGTATTTAAAGGGTGAATTTGGTGTTAATCCTTCAAAAGCATTCTTTCTTTCTTTTTAAAATATTTATTTATATTTTGGGAGAGAGAGAGAGAGAGAGAGAGAGAGAGAAAATGGACAGGAGAGGGGCAGAGAGTGAGGGGGACAGAGGATCTGAAGCAGGCTCTGCGCTAATGGTAGAAGCCTGATGCGGGGCTCAAACTTTGAACTCACAAACCATGAGATCATTACCTGAGCTGAAGTCAGATGCTTAATCGACTGAGCCATCCAGGTGCCCCAAGCATTCTTTATTTTTAAGAGTGGTTATGCCATAAAAGGCTCTTAAATACAGAGAACAAACTGAAGGTTGATGGGGGGTGGGAGCAGGGAAAGTGGGTGATGGGCATTGAGGAGGGCACTTGTTAGGATGAGCACTGGGTGTTGTATGGAAGCCAATTTGACAATAAATTATATTAAAATTTTTTTAAAGTTAAAAAATAATAAAAATTTTCATTTTTGAATTAAAAAAATAAGAGTGGCCATGCATACTAACCTTCTTATGACACACATTTTTAGGTTAAGGTAGACTATATTAAAAAAATATTCTAGGGGCGCCTGGGTGGCGCAGTCGGTTAAGCGTCCGACTTCAGCCAGGTCACGATCTCGCGGTCCGGGAGTTCGAGCCCCGCGTCAGGCTCTGGGCTGATGGCTCAGAGCCTGGAGCCTGTTTCCGATTCTGTGTCTCCCTCTCTCTCTGCCCCTCCCCCGTTCATGCTCTGTCTCTCTCTGTCCCAAAAATAAATAAATGTTGAAAAAAAAAAATAAAAAAAAAAAATAAAAAAATATTCTAGTCAGAATCACATTGTGCTTTCTCAACTTAAAAGCTATGTTTCCTTATATGTCATAGCTGGGTTTCAGAATTATTTTAAATAACAGTATTTTAGCACAAAAATCTTTAGTATTCATGTTAGATGAACAACAAATTATATTCAAATTTTGAACAGAATTGTCCCTATATAGTCCAACTAAACAAAACTGTTTTATTGGAAAGTGCAAGATTTTAATAAAATTTATTGAAGAATAGGTTGACACAAATCTAACATCCTATTAACAAAGGTCAGGTGAACTGCAAATCTATTCTAGTGCAGTATTTATTATATTTGCATAATGACAATTTTACTTAGTGAATATACAAAATTTCAAAATGATGAGTTGACTCAGGAATATTAAAATAACATTATTCTTCTATGCTTTAAAAATGGGAATTAACTCAGTGATATGCAGACCACGACTATTTTAAAGAAACGTTTTTTTCTTTTTTTTGCACCATTAAATACGTTTAAGAGAAATATCCTTCACATTTTAATGTGTTTTCTGTACAGCTTTCATATGAATTTCATGAAGCTAATTTATATAATAGTTATAATAATAATTTTCATAGAATCCCCCAAAAGCTAAGGAATATTCTTCACTGTGAGAATTTGTTATACTCAAACTCCTGATTCCAAGTAAGTGGAACTATTCTTTATGTCAATGTTTTTCTCTGTGTTTATTTTTACACTAAGATGCTTTGCCTGTGGACATACAAATGTAGTCTTTAATGAAGGTAATTTCATTACTCCATCAAACATACACTCCCAGTGAGTGTCTATTTCCAGACTCATTCAGGAAAAATCCCATAGAATACCTGAGATTTGTGAGATGATATACCTACAGCCAACATGCTCTCTTCCTTCCATATACCCTCCACATTACCATCAGCATGATGAAAAATCAGAAGTGCAAATTTGATCTCATTCCTTCTCCTCCAGGATCTCTTCTCCCCCTGTGAAAAAGGCCTACTTACCTAAGCTTCCATGCTCATGTCCTGCTACTCCCTTACATGAAACTGACTCTCTGTAGTACCCTTTTACATCATAGCCATCTGGTATCCCCACCATTCCTGAGGCCATTCCTCTCTCTAGGCACAGCTTTCCCTCCATTGTTATTCCACTATGATATCCGTCAAGGGTTATTACAAGATACCATGATATTTCGATTTCACATCTGTCTTTCCTGAGCTGCTTGAAGGAGGAGTCATGCCTAACTGGTTTTTATCTTTGTGGTTCCTGTGCGCTTGGAAATAATATGTGCTCAAATGACTGTTTAATAATTAAATGATACCATATATATCTGTACATATACCACTGTATACAGTGTGTGTGTGTGTGTGTATATATATATATATAGTTATATATATATAGTTATATATATATATATATTGAATCATTTAGTTATTCAATATATATAGTGGTTCTTGCAAATACAAAAACTAAACTACAAATAGTTACTCTATTGCCTTTTTAAAGAGTCTTGGGAAAAGAATGGTCTTCTGTTAAAGCATTTCATTAAAATTAAGTATGACTGATTATAGTGACTACAGTCTTAAAAATGTTTAAAAGCTGTTACTTTTTATATTATCTGAAAAGGTGGGTGATCAGGTTAAGGAAGTGATTAGGGATTAACAGCCACAGAGATTTCTAAGAATCACTTAGAGCCATGTCAGTGCAAGCTCTGAGCTATTTGAAAGACATAAAAAAAGGGATAATTATGCTATTATTATATAACAGAGGTGAATTTGTTCAAACAGAAAGCATTACACTGTTGAAATTCTTAATGCATTTGAGAATAGATGAGAAGTCATCTTTCTGATGAGGGATCATAGACTTGTGGCCTTGATAAACCAGTTAGCTTTGTTGGATTGGAAGAGCTATTTCATTACCATGAATGGCCATGCAGGGATATTTAGAAGGGAGCAGTGGATGGTTACCAGCAACCTCTCATCATTCCTGGAAAAATAACACAAAATGTTTTTGTTTTTTTTTTTTCTGTTGGTGTTGCACCTGTCTCAATGTATTTGTATAAAAGGTTATAACTTAAGAGCTTTTTGCTCTTTCATTCATAGTTAGAAAATTGAACAACTATAACCACAATTTTTGCTGATTCTATTTTCATAGCTTCATGGGGTATTTATTAAGATTTTGGGATACAGTAAAGTGAGATGAAGGATTAGAAGTACCTTGTAAAACAGATTAAAAAAATCTTTTCCCTATTCAATTGTATAAAAAAGGTTATAGGAAAAATAAATGATTCATTAGGTGGAGAAAAAGAGACAATTATTAACAATTCAATATGAAGAATCACCTCTGACTCTGAATGAAATGAGAACGAAATAATAGCTAGAAGAAAATTTTAGTCAACAAAGCAACAAAGTTCTCACCCTCCTACATGGTTGAGAGTAATCCACACAATATAATGAAAGGTAATGTTCCCAATGAAACTGTAGTGGGTGCTGTGACATGCCACCCAGGTCCCCTCTTAGGATGAAGGACTTACTACTTCAGCTGCTGGAAATGCTACTGGAAGACAGCCCTTTGTAGTCGCCCTTTCTGGAACACCTTTGGGTGAAAAGAGCTACTCTGCCAAACGTTGTAGCCTGACCTGCATCCAATAACTAATCAGTTCAGAGAAATAAAGGCTAGACCCTCTCACCATAACTCAGGACAACTCTTCAGGGCCACTGCACATTCAGAAGCCCAAGGTCAGTTGAGGCTTTTATTGACACTAAATCATGGCCCAACTCTGCTTCCTTCCCTTTTCCTCCAGCAGTACCAACTACCAGAGCAGTCCCTAAAATTAAACTTCTTGCACATTAGTTTCCATCTCAGAGCCTACATCCTAGGAAATGCAATCTACAACAACTGATACCAAGAGATCTGAGAAAGCAGATACTAAGATTTTGGAGTTGGATCACCTAACAAGGGACTGCCAATAAGGATTCTTTCACAGGGGTAAGCAGTGCACAGATGGCCATACTATCTTTTACTGGTATTATTGGGATGGTATTCTAGTGGAAAGGAATGCACTAGAGGGTGTGATCATTCAGGCTTTTTGAGAAAAAGGGGTAAATACTAACCAGAAGGACAGTGGAATTAGATAGGTGTTGCTAAGCTTACCTGAGGAAATACAGGAGAGACCAAAGGCTAACAATGACTGCTCACAAATTAAAAGCTATGTGTGAAAGCCAGAGGGCCTCTTGGGTAGCATCTAAAGAGGTTCTCATCTCCTGCAGTAGCAGGGCAAACATGGGCTGAAGACCAAGACCAGGATTTAATGGTAAGAGTAAAAGAGCTCCCAAGAAGGTTAAATTCTCAACCTAAGCAGGTCTTAACCTTAAGCAAGGTTAGGGCCCTACTTAGGAAAGAATGATACTTGTTTCATGGATTAGGAACTGTTAAAGGCTCCTATTTGAAAATGATGAAGTTTCTCCTAAATGCTAGTGTTCTCCCTTGTTTAAAGATGATGGAGAAGATTCTGCTGCCATTGGGCAACATGCTTCCCACTTCCTACAGTCTGTCTCATCTTCTCTTCTGGCCACTATGCCAAAAAGTGGGGTTAAATTACAAAATAATCTGGCCAGGAATGGGATGGACATGAAAAGGAAAAAGAACTATAGCATGAATTAAGTCCAGGACCTAGCTAACATTTAGTGGTATAAAGTTGGCATCAAAAGGAAGCCCACTTAGGAGTTTTAAAAACTCAAATTGGAAGTTTGACTATGCAAACTAAACCATGTTAGGAAAATTCCGAAGTTTTATGACTGTGATTAAAGTTTAAAGTTAGATGGTAATGGGCACCTAACACCCTTTCGATATACTATGTATGATATGAAGGAAGAGGTTAAAAACTGTAATTTCTGGCACTGTACCCTTTCAGTGTTAAGTCTTGATGGTTTAAAAACATATTTTGGTGGAAATGTTTAAAAAGTATTCATAATGTCATTTAGACTTCCTGCATGAAGAAACTCTCCTTGAATAGTGAAAGTCACCATATTTCCAAAGGAGTATATATTATGGTTCATTTGGAAAAATATAGTTAATAGAACATTTTTAGTATTTCCTGGAAGCATCACATCAGATATTTCCACAAAGAATGGTTCAAAGCAATATCATAGTTTCTGCTGTTTCAATGCTTGAGCCAGGAGGACATGCTAAGCTCATGTTTACATCTGTTCTATAATACTGTCCAGTATTTCTCAGGCCTGGTTATAGCAAAGATCAGCATAAGAGTGTAGAATAAAAACAGATTTCCCCTGCTTGCACTTGTTCAAAGAAAAGCACACTGAAAGCCACATGACAGCTGAAATTGTGAAGACAAATGAGCTCTTCCCCTTCCCAGCAGCAGTTTGCACTCTGTGGTTCCGAGGTCAACTTACACACTGTTAGGCACGATGCCCCAAATTAAATAAGTTAGCAGGCCCTAGTACAACCAAGATGATCAAATGCCCCACTTTTAACACCTGAGACTATACTGGTCTTAGGATAGATGATACAGTGGGAAGTAGGAGACCTAAAAGAAGTAACAAGCGCCTATCACTGACCAAAGAGGACAGAAACTAATTAGCTCCAGGCAATGGCAGGTATGGAAATATGGTTTTCTTAAATATGAAAAAGTATATTTTAAAAATATTGATCTAATTCAAAATATTTTAAGCCGTAGAGGCACAAAATCAGAAACATGTCTGCAGACTCCAGTTTCAGCCACAGGTACTAGATTGAAACCTTTGATAGATGACTGCTTTGCTTATATATCTGTTTACACAGAAACAACCCTCCTTCCTATATTTCCCTATATTAAATAATACTGCCAAATCATATTCTGTACAGATGCAATAATTTAATAAGACATGAGGAAGCTGTTTAAATGGGTGTCCATTCACAAGACAATGTTCTTAGGAAAAAGTATACATTTCTAGGAATCATTTTTCAATTTTTTAAGTTCATAACCTTTTATCTAGACTTCCCTTTCTTTTTCCTATCCTGAAACACTGGGCCCCATATGAAGATTCACTATACTTAGCAGAGAGCTCTGACTACCTCCAACTTAAGAGTATGTACACAAGATAACAGAAAGACTTAGCACACTCTGGAACATAGCAACACATTATAAGAGTGGAAGCCCAAAATCATGGGTAAACAATAAACAACTCCTGCCCACCTTCCCTCATCAGTGAAATCTTTACCAGAAGTACTTTTGTTGTAAGGAAAGAAAGAAAGAAAAAAACCTTGAATTTATTTATTTCAGATTGTGTAGGAACACAAAAATCTCAGGTGAAAAAAATAAACTTGAAGTAATAGGCTGCTGGCAACAAATGATGAGAGAGGCCTAGTAAGCACCCTGAAATTGAATGTTTAAGGGGATTATAATTTGCCTTTGACGAGGATTATTAACAAATGAAGATATATTTTACTTACATTTTTTACCACAGGATATTTGTTTTTCAGAACTTGCATGTTGAATATTTAAGAGAAATGTGCTCAAGGTAATTATGATAAGTTAATAATAAGTCTTAGCAATGTTCTGAATTTTAGTGTTTTATACATATATTTCAATTGAAGTCACGTATTTCCTCTACTCCTAAGAGGTCAGGGTCTTAAAAGAATCCAAGAGAGTGTGCAGTTTTAATGTTTTAAATCTTATGTTTCTATGGGTGAACAGACATTATGATTCAAAATTCCAATATGAGAAGACACTTCATCTTCTAGAAGAGTTCTCTATCTTTCAGAAGGTAAAGAATTCATTAGAGATGATAATACTTAATGATGGAAAGAACTGGAGAACAAGAACCTGGCATTAATCACCACTAAGATTTTCAGATTTTCCATCAACTGTCATTAAAGTAAATTTGAAATGAATGTTTTATAACACAAATCTTAGAACTGCATTTGGCCTGATGTTTTTTCTCAGGGCTATGACATCAACCTGCATCCACCTGACTTATACAATAAGGCAATCTACTTCCATTAGTCCTTTTATTCCAAAATCCTGAGCCTTTCTTATCACATCCACTTGTCTCATTTACAAATTTATGAAGACGTCATAGTTGCTAATTATTCAACAGTTGCCTACACAGCACTTACATGACATGTTGGAATTTTGAGTACTTATTTCCTCTGAATAAAAAGATTAAGCTACAGATGTTGGTGAGGATGTGGAGAAAGGAGATCCCTCTTACACTGTTGGTGGGAATGCAAACTGGTGCAGCCACTCTGAAAAACAGTATGGAGGTTCCTCAAAAAGTTAAAAATAGACCTGCCCTATGATCCAGCAATTGTAGTACTGTGTATTTACACAAAGGATATGAAAATATTGTTTCAAGGGATACACGCACCCTGATGTTTATAGCAACATTATCAACAATAGCCAAAGTATGGAAAGAGCTCAAATGTCCATCAACTGAAGAATAAAGAAATTGTGGTATATATATACACAATGGAATATTACTCAGCCATCAAAAAATAAAATTTTGCCATTTGCAATGATATGAACTGAGCTAGAGAGTATTATGCTCAGTAAGTTAGAGAAACACAAATACTGTATGATTTCAGTCATATGTGGAATTTAAAAAACAAAATAAATGAACATAGAGGTAAAAAAAGAGAGAGGCAAATCATAAAATAGACTCTGAACTATAGAGAATAATGAAGGGGAGGGGAGGTGGGTTGGGGGTGGGCTCAATGGGTAATGGGTATTAAGGAGGGCACTTGTGATGAGCACTGTGTGTCATACGTAAGTGATGAATCACTAAATTTTACTGAAACTAGTATTAAGCTGTATGTTAACTAACTGGAATTTCAATAAAAGCTAAAAAAAAAAACAACTTATGTGTAGAAGCATAAAGAAAAAAATGTTGTGTGTCCGTCTATAATGATGTTAAAGGACCTTTAAAGGACCACAAATGTATCCTTTATAGATTTTTGTCTCCTGAGTTATATCATTTTTAACAGAATTCTTAATTTTCGCTACACAATGGGCTTCTCCTACTCAGGGGGTTTGGGTTAGAGAAGAAACCTCAAGTTTGCTCACAAAAACAGTTGCTAGACATTTAAAATCAAATTCAACTTGAAAGTAATTTAATTCTCAAGTGGCATGATTCAATCAAGGTGATGAATGCTCTAAAATTTATGAGTGGAAGCTGTTGATCTCTCTAATAATGGCTATGTCACACTGAACTGCAAAACACAATACATATGGTCAGAAGAGTTCATCAGATTATTCCTCTTGTAAATCCATGTGTAGGACAGTTTACCATACAAAAGGAATTATTTGAAATGCTCATAGTCACTCAAAGGCAAACTTCTAACAGTAGGCAGTTATGCCCCATCCCATTTAGGAACTCTTCAATTGTGTGCCAGCTTCTCTTCTTACCTGGTCCCAGTCTCTTTCTTATAGGGATTTTTTTTCTTTAAGTTTATTAATTAATTTTGAGACAGAGCAAGTGAGTGAAAGTGGGGGTGGGGCAGAGAGAGAATCCCAAGTAGGCTGTGCACTGAAAGTGCAGGGTTCGAACTCATGAACTGCAAGATCATGACCTGAGCTGAAGTCAGATGCTTGACCAACTGAGCCACCCAGGCGCCCCCATCCTAGTCTCCTTCAAAGCACCACAGAAGAACTTTCTGCAAACTAGAAAATAACAGTGATCCTCATGAGAGAATTCATTTATATGTTTTCTATGCATCACATTTCTGGAACATATTAGATGGGAATACTTTTGCTAAATATAGAGCAGTGTGGTGATAAAATGCTTAAAGTGTAATAAATTCCAGTAAGTTGGAAAAAGTAAAGTAAAGCATTAACCTCTCTGGGCTTCATTTCCTTGCCTATAAAATGATGTGGTTAAACTAAATGATCTTTAAGATTTCTTTCATATCATATCCACCCACTTGTTCAACATCTTTTGAGCACATCTGATACACTTGGGACTTAATTAGGTATTAGATAAACACAAAGGGGGCATACTCCTTACTTTTGAGGAACTTGTCTGTGGGGGAGACAGATGTAGAAAGACAAATAACGTCTGGTGATGGCTGTGCTAGAATTATACATGTGTACCATGGGAACTGAGTTGACAGAGATACTCACTGACTGCTTAGATGAATTTGGGGAGGGCTTCACTGAGAAGGTGACATTTGTATGGTCAGAAACTTAACAGGTAATTACTTTTAGAAGTTACAATACTAACATCAGTGAAGTGCTAACATTACCAACACATGATGTTTTATTGTATTAAAACTCCTCATATATGGAATAAGTTAAAACCAAACAATCAGATAATTAAAAAAATTCAAGTTAAAGCAATTAAAATAATGAGACATACAACCCTCTCTTATTCAGAAACAAGTATTAGGTAAAGCTTATATTACTGATATACATACTAAGTATGCTTGATAATTACAAAAATTGCTTATATACCCATTCCAGCTATACAAAATCTGAAGTTAATGGTAATTCTGAGAAGTAAATAATTTCCTCAAGATTATGGAATTTGATTAAAATAGTACCCAAATCTCACATGTGACATTACAAATGTGTTTGTGAAGTAGAAACAAGCACTGTAGGGAGTAAACATAAAAGCTAAATGTATATTAAATGCATTAAAGCTTCCTTTCAAATAGCTACATGAAATAATTTTAAAAACTTTATGTTAGCTTCAAAAGTACATATTTAGTGATATGGAAAGTGGACAGTTGTAATGCAAATAGTAAACTTTACGGTGTCTATTAAACCTCTAATTAACCTTCTTTTAAGTATGTCTTCTCTGCCCATTGTAATAGCAGAATGTTATTTATAGGTCATGTTAAGAGTGTTCACATCAGTAAGGAGAGAGTTAACCTTTCTTTTTTAATGTTAAAGGGCCTTACATGAGAATCAGAACTTCATTATTTAAAACTGAAAACCTAATTAAAACACTGTCAAAATTAAGAAAAGGAAAGGCTTGTTAAGCCAGATAGGAAAGTTCTAATGATGCTTTGTAAATTTATCATATTTACTTACAGAATAATCTCTAACATGACAGAATCCCATATAACATCATTATAAACCTTATCCTGAAAAAGCCCCAGCAGAAAAAGCAAACAACAAAATTCAAGGCCATAGGGCTTAAACAAAAACCACGGTCTGGCATTATGATGGACTCCTTAAGGTTGGCAAATGCCTACTAAATGTGAAAGTTCCATCTCTGGATCACAGCATGAGGAGGTAGTGTCACAGAACTGCTCCCCAGCAAAACAAGCAGGGAAAAAAACCCAGGGGAAAAAAATCATTTAAAAAACCCACAGCTGCTGAAAGTCTCTGGACATTGTTATAAAAAGCCATTAGCAGATGAAGAAACATCTTATAAAAAAAATATACTAAAACTCAATAATAGTGAGATCTGTGGCATCTGAACCACAACCAGCTCTTTCCCTTCCCATCCTAGGTCAGTGTGACAGAAAGCTCTGCTCTAGGCAGGTACGGAGCCAAAACAGAGGGTTCCCTTTCTCCCCAGCTACCAAACAATCTATTCCTCTATACCAATTTATTCTTCTAGAGTAATCAAGGGTTGTGGTATGTTCTTGGGAGGGGCAGGTGCCAGTATTTTTTTTTTACCTCTCCCAGCAATTGTTCCAGAGGCTAAATTTCAGGTGAGAATAGCTGAGATCTCAGGGGATCTCTTTTCAACTTGGCCTTCTCCTTAGGAGAATCTTCCCAAGGCAGAGCACATTTAAAATAGTGGTGCTCTGATGACCTGCACCACAGCTCATTTGTAGGGTGTTGGTTCTATGCTAGAGAGGTAAGCCAAGAGGATCAGAAGCTACCATCCTCAACCTGTGCTCTGCTCCTAAATCAGGTATGTCACTTGCAGAATCACTGTCTTGGCTCCCAACTCTGGAGCCATGGCTCAAAGATTTTACCTAGGAGGAGAGGCAGGAGGCACACAGAGAACTCCCAAGCTCTTGTCTAAAAAACTGACTTTATTTGAAACAGAAAGTTGGGAAGTTCAAGCCAAAGGGCACACTCAAAACCAATGAAAAAAAGCAATTAAGAGTAGGCTATCGGTCTTCAAGAAAGAAACATCCTAAACCACACACAGGATAACTTAGCAGAGAGAATTATGGAAAGAAGAAATAAGAGCCTTTCTGGGGTGTAAACAACCTAAAACACTGACATAAAAAAACTAACCTGCAAGGAAGTCCAAAGTTAATTACATGAGACGATGGAGCAATTTATGCCCAAGGTAGGGGCACCTGCATGGCTCAGTCGGTTAAGTGTCTGACTTCGACTCAGTTCATGAACTTGCGGTTTGTGAGTTTGAGCCCTGTTGGGTTCTGTGATGACAGCTCAGAACCTGGAGCCTGCTTCAGATTCTGTATCACCCTCTCTCTCTGCTCTGCCCCTGCTTGCATGCATGCATTCCTTTATTCATTCATTCTCTCTCTCAAAAATAAAGATTAAAAAAATAATAACAGAGCAATCAGCTGGCAATTAGCCTAACAGTTGAGTGTGATCAGGGAGAGAGATAAAGATAGCCCCACTAAAACTACTATCATCCCAGGGTCACTGTGTACACGTCCAAAGCTATAGCCTCTGAGGAGCAAAACCAGCTAACCAGTAGAGGGAAAAGTAAAACAATACACAGAAGCAGAGCTAGTAGAAAAGTGGTGTCACTGTGATTTTAGGACAACTGGAGCTTAGATGCTCAGGATGAAATAAGGAAGGTCACCTGGTCCCCAGAGTTTCCTGGATCTCTAACAGCAGCCAAGGACACATCCACCTAATGTATCTGCTCCTTTTCTGACTATGTCACACTTCAGGGTGCCTGAGCCTGGAGGCCTGAGCCTCCAGTATAATTAAATAATCGGTAATGTAATGATACGCTGCACACACAATACACACAATCCAAAGGGCTGTGCTGGTGTTCAAGTATTCTGGGAGTTCAAGAGAAGGTCTGTGGTAGATTAGAAAGATCCTACAAGAAAGAATGGCAAAGAGGCAGCAGGCAAATTTCGTTTTCTATAATTGCTTACAGAATTGATCTTTTCAAGTTTATTCAGTTAAGAGTGACTATAGGGGAAATGATTCTGGGAAGATGGCAAAGTAGGAAGCACCAAGAACCTGTCTCGCCACCAAGACAACAACTACACTGGCAGAATCTGTCTCATGTAATTATTTTGGAATTCTGTAGTCTATCAAAGCCTTACAATTTCCAGAGGAATGCATGGATGGTAAACTGCAGTTAAGTTTGGTCTATTTCAGCTCCCAGCCCAGTATCAGCCATTCATCTTTCATTCCCAGCTCCATGGAAGGTAGTGTGCACCTGTTCCTGAAGCAACATCAACAGTTTGCATAAGCTGGGGATGGCGAAGAGGATCCTGTCCTCCAAATACCGGGAATCTATTCTCTGATCACTTATTGCTGTATCTGATCACAGAGGTTAAGGCAAAGAAGAGGGTAGCCATTGTTGTTGCACCTGCCCTCACTGATGCATCCCCCCACTTTCAGCTACAGTGACTTCAGGGGATCTAAAGGGTTAGTTCCCCCACCCGCATTTTTCTCTTTTTTTCCCCAATTTAGGAACCATACATTAAAGACTAGGACATTAAAAAACAACTGAATATACGGGAAAAATTAAAAAGTGACCATGCATGCTCAGGGAAAGGCTCAGGCCCAGAAGAAACCTGAAAAGACTTTAAGTTTACACCTCAGGTTGACACTTGGCACTGAGAGAGCCTACAACAATCAAAAACAATAAACAATAACAACAACAAAACCCGGTTAGCCTGGGTAAAGGGAAGAATCTGGTTTCAAGGGTTAAAACATTAGATTCAAATGTCCAGTGTTTAGTAAGAATTCACAATGCATACAAAGAAAAAGTAAAGTATAGCCCATTCAAAGGAAAAAAAAAAAAACCCAAAAAACAGAAACTGTCCCTGAAAAAGACCTCTTGGCAGATCTAGTAAACAAAGACTTTAAAACAACCATCTTAAAGATGTTCAAAGAACTATAGGAAGATGTTCAGAATGTCAATAAAACAATATCTGAACAAAATGGAAATATCAATAAAGAGAAAACCTAAAAATAAACTTCCATAAAATTTTAGAGGTAAAAAGTACAGTAACTGATAAAACATCCACCAGAGGGAATCAAAAGCAGATCTGAGCAGGCAGAAGGAAAAAAAAAAAAAAGGCATTGAACTTGAAGAAAGGATAGTGGAAATTACTAAGTCTGAAGAACAGAGAGATAAAAGATTGAAGAAAAAGGCATAATCTCTAAGGGGTCTGTGGGACACTGTGGAAGTCTCTAAAGGAGAAGAAGAGAGGAAGGGGCAAAGAGAAAATTTAAAGAACTAATGGTTAAAAAATGCCTTAATTTGATGAAAGATATGAATATAAACATCCAAGATGTCCAATGAACTCCAAAAAAAGAGATGAATTCAAAAGGAGCCACACCAAGACATTATAATCAAAACTTTCAAAAGACAAAGTCAAAGAGCGAATCTTGAAAGCAATTAATCACAGATAAGAGATCCTAAATAAGATTAAAAGCAGATTTCTAATCAGAAAAACTGGGAGGCCAGAAGGCAGTGCACCAATACATTCAAAATGCTAAATGGATCCTGGGAAGATGGCGGCATAGGAGGACGCTGGGCTCACCGTGCGTCCTGCTGATCACTTAGATTCCACCTACACCTGCCTAATTAACCCAGAAAACCGCCAGAAGACTAGCAGAACGGAGTCTCCGGAGCCAAGCGCAGACGAGAGGCCCATGGAAGAGGGTAGGAAGGGCGGAGAGGCGGTGCGCGCTCCACAGACTGGCGGGAGGGAGCAGGGTTGGAGGGGCGGCCCGCCGGCCAAGCAGAGACACCGAGTCTGGCTGGCAAAAGCGGAGGGGCCGGATGGAGTGTGTTCCGACAGCAAGCGGGACTGGACATCTGGAAGGTTATAAGCTAACAGCTCTGCTCGGAGAGCAGGAAGGCTGGAGGACAACGGGAGGGAGAGTTGTTGAGTCCCGGACCACAGAGCTCAGCTTGGCAGGGAATAAAGGTGCTCGCCAGCGCCATCTCCCTTGCCCACCCCCCAGCCAAAATCCCAAAGGGAACCAGTTCCTGCCAGGGAACTTGCTTGCACCACGCAAACACCCAACGCTGTGCTTCTGCAGATCCGTCCCTCCGGCAGGTCTGACTCCCGCCCGGCGCCGCAGGGCCCCTCCAGAAGTGGATCTCTGAAGAAAAAGCGAGCTGAGCCTGCCCCTCCTGCCCCCTTGCACCTTGCTGATCCACCCCAGCTAATACGCCAGATCCCCAGCACCACAAGCCTGGCAATGTGCAAGTAGCCCAGACGGGCCACGCCACCCCACAGTGATTCCCGCCCCTAGGAAAGGGGAAGAGAAGGCACACACCAGTCTGACTGTGGCCCCAGCGGTGGGCTGGGGGCAGACATCAGGTCTGACTGCAGCCCCACCCACCAACGCAAGTTATTCAAGACAGCACAGGGGAAGTGCCCTGCAGTGCCGCACCACTCCAGGGACTATCCAAAATGACCAAACAGAAGAATTCCCCTCAGAAAAACGTCCAGGAAATAACAACAGCTAACGAACTGATCAAAAATGATTTAAACAATATAACAGAAAGTGAATTTAGAATAATAGTCATAAAATTAATTGCTGGGCTTGAAAACAGTATAGAGGACAGCAGAGAATCTCTTGCTACAGAGATCAAGGGACTAAGGAACAGCCAGGAGGAGCTAAAAAATGCTATCAATGAACAGCAAAATAAAATTGAGACAACTATGGCTCGGATTGAAGAGGCAAAGGAGAGAATAGGGGAACTAGAAGATAAAATTATGGAAAAAGAAGAAGCTGAGAAAAAGAGAGATAAAAAAATCCAGGAGTATGAGGGGAAATTTAGAGAACTAAGTGATGCACTAATATACGCATAATTGGTATTCCACAGGAGGAAGAGAGAGGGAAAGGTGCTGAAGGTGTACTTGAAGAAATAATAACTGAGAACTTCGTGGATCTGGGGAAGGAAAAAGGCATTGAAATCCAAGAGGCACAGAGAACTCCCTTCAGACGGAACTTGAATCGATCTTCTGCATGACATATCATAGTCAAACTGGCAAAATACAAGGATAAAGAGAAAATTCTGAAAGCAGCTAGAGATAAACGTGCTGTAACATATAAAGGGAGACCTATAAGACTCGTGACTGATCTCTCTACTGAAACTTGGCAGGCCAGAAAGTAATGGCAGGAGATCTTCCATGTGATGAACAGAAAAAATATGCAGCTGAGACTCCTTTATCCAGCAAGTCTGTCATTTAGAATAGAAGGAGAGATAAAGGTCTTCCCAAACAAACAAAAACTGAAGGAATTCATCAACACTAAACCAGCCCTACAAGATCCTAAGGGGGATCCTGTGAGACAAAGTACCAGAGACATCGCTACAAGCATGAAACCTACGGACATCACAATGACTCTGAACCCATATCTTTCTATAATAACACTGAATGTAAATGGACTAAATGCGCCA